>NC_142483.1:35359015-35662045 GCF_049115385.1 Moschus berezovskii | reverse complement strand
AGTTCCAGAGCTATGATAGCTGCTAAGTACACAAAGATGAGGATGTAGACACTCAAGGGATAGACAATGTGGAAAACATGATTAGACAAGTAAATACTAAGGCCAATAACTTCTACTTAAGAGCTATGGGCAAAGTTAAATTACAATGGGAATTATCACGTTCAATATACTTGTCAGAGTATTATTGTGGATATTTATTGCTTTTTTGTTTTCTCTTATTGTTTTATAAGTGCCCCTTCACTTCATTTGACCCTGACTGGGCTATCAATCAAAATGCCATACCATCCCCAGGGTTATTTAGGTTCATCAATTGATTTCCCAAGTCCCCAAATGAAGTGATTGGTCCAGGGGATCGTCTGACACAATGGGGCCTATTGAATCCGTGTTCCTTCCTCTCTCCTTCCACGTTCTTTCCCTCCGTCCCTTGCTCCCTTCTCTTTCTTTCCTTTCTTCCCCCTTTTTTCCCTTCTGCCTTCCTTTTTCTCCTTCTGCCTTCCTTTTTCTCCTTTCTTTCTTTCTTTCTTCCCTTTCTAGGTTCTTTAACCTTATCACCCCACTCTGCTATTGGAAGCTCGTTGGTAAAGATATTCTCTCTTCCCACTGACCAGTGCTTACAGAGACACTTACAACCTTTTCTTCTAGGATCTATTGCGTGTATTTTGATAAATACGTTATTAAGTCTTCAGTTATATCTTGAGGACATGGAAGCTCTCTTCTATATGTCATACAAGAGACACTGCTTACCTCTCCTAGTGTCTCTTAAGTTGTGGTTTTAAATCTTGGACAGCAATTTAGAAAGTTGACATTTTACAAAAATGCCTCACAGTTGCCTACAGGTTCTGGCAACAACATAATGTATTATAATGACCTCTTTTATGTGGTAAATATTATACCTATCTTCCTACAAATATTATTAGGACTTACTACTAGAACTCTAAAGGATTCATTTTTATACCTTTATCTCCAACAAAGTACCTCTCACATGGTAGAAACTAAATAAATAATTGTTAAGGATATTAGTTGTAGGTGTGTGAATGTGTTTGTAAGCTACAGTGTGTGACTCTAGCTAGCATAAGAGAAAAGAGATGAATTAGAAAAATATGAAAGGATTTGTAGACTCAGAGGGAAGACTAAAAAAGTGGGCTTAGAAAAAATAAAAGAACCAGTTTAACTCTAGGGGTCTCCATTGCATGACTTGATTTTTTTTTTTTTTCAGGTTAAGTACCTGGAATGAATCAACTCCTACTGTTTCTAATCTTTGTATTCATCATAAAGAGAAGGCTTCCCTGATAGCTCAGTTGGTAAAGAATCCGCCTGCAATGCAGGAGACCTGGTTCCATCCCTGGGTTGGGAAGATCCCCTGGAAAAGGGAAGGGCTACCCACTCCAGTATTCTGGCCTAGAGAATTCCGTGGTTTGTATGGTCCATGGGGTCGCAAAGAGTCAGACACGACTGAGCAACTTTCACTTTCACTATCAAGAGAGGTTATTTGGGGTTCATGTTTCTAGCTACTACAGGATGGGCTACCTTGACTGATATCCCACCAGACTGTAGTCAGTGCAGGCAGGGTTAATTCTCAAATCTGGAGGTAATGCCTAATGGTGAAGGGATGCATGTTGACTACCAGCAGGATAGAAGACCACTACTTTTCTGATTTAATGATATGACACTTTTGGAAATCCGAGCTTTGCTGATATTCTTAGACGATATTAGGCATTTGGAGGATTACAGATATCGATTCAGAAACCATTTGCCCATGATTACTACATAAGGTTTTGAGAATAGGTAAAATTACAGAAGAAACAAGAATAAAAAAGAGACAACAGAAATACAGAAAGTGAGGAAACCACTCATTTTTAGGGAGAAAAAGAGTGAAAGGGAGTCTTTGAAGGTCACTGCCTAACCTCTCTAAACCCTAGTTGGTTTACTTTTTATTTTGTTTTGTCTTTCCTACAGTGCAGATTACAATAACATCTACTTCTTTGGTGAGTTGTGACAGTGAAATAATCTGTGTAAATCCCTTACTAACTGTGTAGCCCATCAATAAATGTTATCTGCCATAACTATTAGGAAAAGAAGAAAACAGTTCCTTGTTTTAGGGACTGAAGGATGTTGGGAAACTCAATAGGTTTCATGCTTCTGGGTAACTGAGAAGAAAAAGACTGGGGATCTGATGGTTAGATAGTTACTGGAAATAGAAAATGATTTTCAGTAAATGAGAAAAGAATAAAAATTAAATAGGTGGTTAGGCAAAACATGGTTATGGCAGCCTTTCTTCCAGAAGCCCGAAGTCAAAGGAGAGGAGCTGGGACTTCATGAAATTCTCCCTGCCAGCTCCGCATTTGAAATCTGCCGTATTATTTGTCAGCTTCTGGAATCTGGGCATCTCCCTTTCTTCTATTCTAGAGCCTTGGAGAAGACAATTATGAAACCAAATCTAGAATTTACATAATCTGTAAACACATGTCTACCCTGGGGACTTAGTAGAGAGCTTATAGTGGAAAAATAATATACACTCCTAATTTAAGATCAAGCCTAGTAGATACAGTAAGCAAAACAAAAAGCCAGCTGACAGAAAATAAGATTGCTCCTCTTACCTGAACTTCTGAAAATATCTATTTCCAAGAGCTAGGAGAGCTTCATCAGTATGTCCTGGTTTTGACATAGAGCAATTTTGTTGCTTGAATTTCCATCAGAACACTTCATCTAGCTTTCCCCACCATCCGTAATTTTTATCAAAGGAAAAAAATTCTTGAACTTGCGTGAAGACCAAAACTACTAACTGAAAAGAAACCTTTTCTGTTCCTTTTACATTTTTGGTGAGTTTATAAGCATAAACTTACTCTTTGAAAATCGAATTATTTAAACTGAGCTCTGCATATCAGTAAAAATTACTGTTCCCTTTTATGTGTATTAATCTCCTTTTGAAATTACATCCATCCTTAAATACCCACATAATGTCTTCTTTTTTTCTTAAATTCTGCTAATTTCTTACATACGTAATTAATCATGTGACATGTTTTTCTCACAATATATATGCATTATCTTGTGATATATTTATGTAGATTCCAATAGTTAAGAGCTCCTTGAAGTAAAGTACTTATTTCTTGGTCAGTGTTTTCAGCAGAACCTAGCATAATCCCTTGCTGTTAGTAGGTACTGTATAAATTGTATATGGAATTGAATTTCATCAGTGAATATATATATATATATATATATATATATATATATATATTTACCTCAAGGAAATATTGCTGGGTTGAACTTGCTAAGTTTATTTTTCTGAATACTCAAAATTCTACTTATGCATCATTTGATGGTAGGACTCTTGGGGAAACAGTCTCATACACACTTAAGAGACTTGAAATCAATGAAGATGAAAAGTGCATGTCTTTAGCAATTTCTTCTCCAAGTCTAGTCCATCTAATTATAGTGGTTGGGCAGGAAAAATCCCCCAAAGCTAACCTTATTGGGCAAATTAACTTCAGTGGTCACCAACACAGTATCCAAAATGTCTATTAAAAGTATGTTACTAATAAGTTCTAACCTAGTCTCAATGGAAGCTCTTAGCTTCTGTGTTGAGAGAGAACTACTATATCTCAAAATATGATTAAAACTCTTTATATTATCATTCAGCAATGGACTTCTAGACTCACGGATTTTGAGAACAGGAAAGAATCTTAATTCTCATTAGATCTTCGCTCTAATTTTAGTGATTACAAAACTTATGTACAGAAAGACTATGTAACTCTCTACACATGATCGTACTTGTCATAGATTTATGCAGCAGAGAACTTAAAGAGACATTCACAATGCCCTCCCATAATTAAGGGCAATGGTCAAGTTTCTCCTTTAACAGTGGTTGGATTACTTATGCTGCTATATTTTTTTCTGGCCACATGTCCACTTCTCATTTGCAATAATTTCTGTATCATTCACCCACATTAGATCAAGGTGCCCATCTGCTCCTTGAGAGCACTACAACTGGAAAAAACCAACCTGTCCTATTGTTGACCTTATTCCAGTGGTAGACATCCATCTACATCTTCTATCCATGTCAGTGAGAAAGCTAACAAGTACCTTTCGCTAGGCGAGTTTTGTCCCCAAGGCATCTTATAATTGTTATAAAGGTTTTGGAGTGTTAGTCTCTGTTGTTGAAATTTCAGATCACTTATTGTTGACTCACAATTTTCACACCCTATGAATAATATGTTGCTGAAGATTGCTGTTGCCTCTAACATTTGTTTTTGTTTTTTTGCAATGGGTCAAAGCAGTAGGATTGAGACTCGGCATATTAATGGTTGATAATCAAGGTTATCTATAGCACCTTGTTTCATGGGATTCATAATGTGTTATTTATGCCTCTCAGCTTGAAATAGTCAGTAGATGAGCAGTGACAGTATGTAGTGTGATACTCTGTAACTAGGGCCATTTAAATTTTGCAAAGCCCAGAGGCAGGTTAAGATCAGAGGCAGCATCTATTTGCCTCATTAGGCATTTGTTTAACCAGCTTCATCAGTTCTCTGCCTCCAAGTTAGCATCAGAACCTCAGGCCTTAATAACAGACACAAAGGGTTCGTTGAAGACTGGCCCAGTCTATATGGATCACTAATGAAATACCAGTGCTTTCAAAAACCTTTCAATAATTAAACATGGCAACATACATACAAGGTTTAGTTTTCAGAGTACTTAAGGCAATTGAGTAAGATAATTGATGATTAAAACAAAAAGGACCTGCAATTTGCTCCCTAAAGAGGAATTAGAACACTAAAGGAAATTCATAAATTCACATAAATGAATGGCAGTACATACATGAAATGGGTTGAAATCTGAAAACAAAATTAAGAAATTCATTGCTGGCCTAGATAAAATATACTATATTTCAGCAAAATAAATTTCCCTCTTAATGTTTGCCAAGGAATCGGGATTCTCTGTCCGTCTCTCTTTAGGAAGGGTACTATAGCAGAGAAGTGCAAGTTGTCCAGAATAGCTCTGTAATATCACCAGTAAGATATTGAAAACTGCGTGAGTCTGAAGAGCAACCAGTAGATGTAGTTTCCAGTCATTTTGCGCTTGCATGTGCTTAAGATTATCTTAGTTTAATAGAGTATCATGTTTCTGAGACATTACTAGACCTGACTTCCTGAGTAATTGCGTAAGTCTGCTTTTTGAGGAACTGAATAGGGTGGGAAGCAACTATGGGAGCAAAAGAAGGAGAAAATGGTACCATATGTCATTGCCACAGTGGAAGAAGCCATTAATTACCATCAACATTAAGAGAAAGTAAATTACTTTTCACACACATGGAACATAAGTAGAGAAGCCTTGATAGAAGATTGCAAATATATAGTACTGAATCTAGAATAGAGTAACAATGGAAGGAAACAGAAGTTGTTTTACATGGTAAAATGATACTGTCAAGCCACTAATAGTTCTCTACTTGCTGTGTTCTTATCAGAAGTGGTGATAGGTCTGTACTCAGCCGAGCAGACCATATATCCTTTCTCCCTTGTGCTAAACAATTGTCTGCAAGCAAATAACCACCACTGAGTAAACACAAACTATACTATTTGGAAACTAAACTCACAACTGTGTTCTCTTTGAAATCAGCTACCCAATAGACTAAGCTAATTTATAATTCCAAAATCCATGTATAACTTACTTCAAGCAAACTGACTTTCATGCAAATAAGGTCAAATTTTTCTCTCTTGCCATTCTCATTTTCTTATTTATTACATACATATTTACTTGTTTCCGTCTCTAGCTAACCCTCACTAGGTTATGAACTCTCTGAAGGTCGCGTCTGCATCTTTGTTCATCACTTTCCTGTGCGTCAAACAGTGTCTGCTACAGGATGAATTAATATTACTAGTTACTGAATCAATCAATCTATCTACAACCAAAGTAAAAATATATGATGCATAGATTAATATTTTTAAACTCTTTCTCAGAGGATAGTGAAATATGAATACTTTGGTATTTTAGCAATAGCTCTGCAGTGGAAAAGAAAATGTAATCTGTAAACCCTACCAGAGAAAAAGAATTTTCTCACTGTAAGTCAGGGGAGCCTTGGTTAAGTTTCAAACTAGAAATCACCTTTATACTTTATCTGCAGCATCGGGCTGCATATCATGATGATCGGTAGCCTCCAAAGGCTTTTGAAATATATACCAAGCTCCAAACTCCTCAGCACAGCAAACCCCAAATTTATGTCCACTTCAGTCTTTGCCATTTCAGTGATAATTTACTACTTGGGCTGGAGATAATACGCAAATACTATATATTTCTGCTCACTTACATGGACAAGAGCTTTCAATGAGTAGCATATCATTTATTTTATAATACTGTGGCTCTAGCCAAACATTCTTATCCTCTCACACCACATTTGCATTCAGTGATTTAGTATAAATCAATATTTTTTTCCTTGCCTCTTACTTTTGGATCAGAGTGCTTACCGATCATTTTATTTTTCCAGAGGGAGGTTGAAGGTTGAAGAATATACAAGTATAAGTATGGAGTGTATGTTTGAAAGAGGGGACATGGAAGTGCACAGAGAGCATCTCCAGGTGTACGATGGAGAGATTTTGACTTGGCCTTTCAAATCACAGGAAGAATGTCACTGATACACTAGTTCCCTAACAGTTCACAGTGTTAAATGAATTATATTCCCAAAAAAGTCCCATTTATAAATCATTTGATGGGTGCCTCTTCAGAGATTATATTGCTCCAAAAGAAACTTTTTATAATAGCCACAAAAAGTTATGTCCAACCTTAGCTTGAAATCTCCTATAATGAAGAGTGAAGGAAGAAATGGAGGAGGAAGGTAGAGAGCTCTCCTTACTTACTTGACAGATTTTTTTTTTAATTTTTTATTTTGTATTAGAGTAGAGGTAGATTAACAGTGTTGTGATAGTTTCAAGTGAATAGCAAAGGGAACTCGGCCATATATATACATGCATCCATTCTCCTCCAAAGTCCCCTCACAGCAAGGCTGCCATATATTGTTGAGCAGAGTGTCTATCCCAAATTCCATAACTATCCCTCCCTTCTCTTTTCTCCCTCCCCTGGCAACCATAAGTTTGTTCTCTAAGCCTGTGAGTCTGTTTCTGTTTTATAAATAAGTTCATTTCTATCATTCCTTTTTAGATTCTGTACATAAGGGGTGTAATACGATATTTCTCCTCCTCTGTCTGGCTCACTTCACCTCAGTAGGACAATCTCTAGGTCCATCCATGTTGCTACAAATGACTAGTTCATTCTTTTTATTGGCTGATTAATATATCGTTGTGTATATATACCACATCTTCTTTATCCATTCCTCTGTTGATGGACATCTAGGTTGCTTCCATGTCCTTGTTATTGCAAATAGAGCTGCAATGAATATTGGGGTGCATCCTTTTGGACCATGTTTTTCTGAGTGTATGTCCAGGGGTAGAATTGTAGGGTCATATGGTAGCTCTTTTTTAGTTTGTTCTCCACAGTGGCTGTACCAATTTACAGTCTCACCAATAGTGTAGGAGGGTTGCCTTCTCTTCTCTCCACACCCTCTCCAGCATTCATTGTGGATTTTTTGATGATGGCCATTTTGACTGGTGTGAGGTGATGCCTCATTGTAGTTTTGATTTGCATTTCAGTGAAAAGGTTGGCTTGAAGCTCAACATTCAGAAAGCAAAGATCATGGCATCTGGTCCCATCACTTCATGGGAAATAGATGGAAAAACAGTGGAAACAGTGTCAGACTTTATATTTTTGGGCTCCAAAATCACTGCAGATGCTGATTGCAGCCATGAAATTAAAAGATGCTTGCTCCTTGGAAGGAAAGTTATGACCAAGCTTGATAGTATATTAAAAAGCAGAGACATTACTTTGCCAACCAAGGTCCATCTAGTCAAGGCTATGGTTTTTCCCGTGGTCATGTATGGATGTGAGAGTTGGACTGTGAAGAAAGCTGATCGCCGAAGAATTGATGCTTTTGAACTGTGGTGTTGGAGAAGACTCTTGACAGTCCCTTGGACTGCAAGGAGATCCAACCAGTCCATTATAGAGGAGATCAATCCTGGGTGTTCACTGGAGGGACTGATGCTAAAGCTGAAACTGCAATACTTTGGCCACCTCATGCGACGAGTTGACTCACTGGAAAAGACTCTGATGCTGGGAAGGGTTGGGGGCGGGAGGAGAAGGGGATGACGGAGAATGAGATGGCTGGATGGCATCACCAACTCTGTGGACATGAGTTTGAGTGTACTCCGGGAGTTGGTGATGGACAGGGAGTCCTGGCGTGCTGTGATTCATGGGGTCGCAAAGAGTCGGACACGACTGAGCGACTGAACTGAACTGAACTGAATAATTAGCAATGTTGAGCATCTTTTCATGTACCTCTTGGCCATCTATATGGAGACAGTTGATGGATTTATTTGATTGTGGTTGATTCATCACCAACAGATTTCATCCACTAGCATGTTCTGCACAGCCTACCACCAAACCATATCCTGGTCTATTTACTTCATCTCCTTTGTTCACGACTGCCTCTGTGATCACCAAATCACTATAAAATCTCATGTAGCACACTACAATTGTCTTCTTGCTCCCATATTTGCAACCCAGCAATTGGTTCTTCAAATAGCAAACTGACGTTTTCAGAACATAAATCATCTAATATCCCTTCCCTTCATAAAGCATTCTAGTATCCTCCCAGGTAAACCAGAATCAAATCCAAATTCCAAAGGACCAATATTTTCTGGCCTCTGTTTACCTTCCCAAACCAGCCTCCCTGTCACCTTTTCTGTTCTCCAAACATGCTATTGACTGCCTCAAGACTTTTATATTTAGTTTCTTCAGCCTGCAAAGCTCTCTCCTTTATCTTCCATTGGCTGAACCTGTATAGAAAATTAACCTGCACAGTCACTCTCTGTCCAATTGCCCTTTTTAACTTTAAGGAAACTTATGAAATTAGTTTATTCCCAGATTAATTCTTTTTCTTGTGTATTTCTTGATGGCCTATCTTTGCCTCTAAAATATAAACTTTATAACACTAGGGCCAAGTCTAGTTTGGTTCACTACTTCAACTCCAATTGTCCAGAAACATTTCTGACTCACAGAATTTGTCCAGTAATACTTAATGATTGAGTGAATAAAAATTCTAGTTCAGTATAAGAAGTTTCTGAAAAACACCTAACTTTATTACCATGGAATGAGACATTTGAAAAATAATAAACCTCATCATATTTGGCACTTTTAGCCTCTGAAAGCTTGTATTAACTAGTCTAGCAATAGCACTTATCACATTGCATTAAAGCTCATAGTTTGCATACCCTTCTCACTATGGGCAGTATGATGCCATATACTGTATATTATTCAATTATTGATCTCCTGTGCCTATCATAATAGAATGTTTCTCTATAATGATATGTGTCCAAAAGACCTCAAGTTCTGCATAAGAGCAGAGAATGACAAAGCAAATTTTAAGTAATTTTTTTTTTTTAACCACAACACAAACAGAAAAAAAAAGAAAAAGAAAATTGCCTGTGGAGTTAACTAAGCAATAAGCTTAGTGTAGCTGAATGGTGCTGTAGAATATTTTAATAATGTCCCAAAAAACTTTAATTAAGGAGTTGTGATAAGTACTGAAACAAAGAAGATGGAAAAAGAGATCTCAGACAATGAAGTTGGTAATGTGAACTTGAAAGGAAGTAAAACTTGCATTTGTTGGATAAAGCTGATGGTGAGCCCATCTAGGGAGGAAACCCTGTCTTCTTGGATTCAGCTGAAATGCCCTGGAAGGATTTTTACTGCCAAGTCAATAGCTGAGATGGTGACTTTTCCCTTTTCTTCTACAGAGTATGATCTATATACATTTGTCTGGCTCCATTTTTTTGAGAAAATCACACATGAACCAATAAAATTTTGCATAACACTAACATTGTTCCCCTACTTTCCAATCATACATGAGCCATATGTAATGAGCAGAATAGACAAAGCGGTGATTGAGAGTGGTGTAAGGTGACAAGCATATTTTGGCCTAAAGAGCATTTTCAGAAATTTTCTTTGGTAATCAACACAATTTAGAAAAAAAAAAAAAAACAGGGAACATTTAATTGCTTCACCTCTGTATAATGGGATGTCCTAAGAGAGGGAACATTTAATCGCTTCACCTCTGTATAATGGGATGTCCTAAGGGACTTCCAGGAGAAGGCAATGGCAAGCCACTCCAGTACTCTTGCCTAGAAAATCCCATGGACGGAGGAGACTGGTGGGCTGCAGTCCGTGGGGTCGCTACGAGTCAGACATGACTGAGCAACTTCACTTTCACTTTTCACTTTCACACATTGGAGAAGGAAATGGCAACCCACTCCAGTGTTCTTGCCTGGAGAATCCCAGGGACGGGGGAGACTGGTGTGCTGCCGTCCATGGGGTCACACAGAGTCGGACACGACTGAAGTGACTTAGCAGCAGCAGCAGCAGCAGCAAGGGACTTACAATGTGAGATATTTTATTTGTATATCAATAACACAGTATCTATCTTTTAGGGAGCTTTCTCCTGTCATTTTGACATCCTTGTAAGGAAGAATGGATTTCATGCTGCTGCTGCTAAGTCACTTCAGTCGTGTCCGACTCTGTGTGACCCCATGGACGGCAGCACACCAGTCTCCCCCGTCCCTGGGATTCTCCAGGCAAGAACACTGGAGTGGGTTGTCATTTCCTTCTCCAATGTGTGAAACTGAAAAATGAAAGTGAAGTCGCTCAGTCATGTCTGACTCGTAGTGACCCCATGGACTGCAGCCTACCAGGCTCCTCCGTCCATGGGATTTTCTAGGCAAGAGTACTGGAGTGGCTTGCCATTGCCTTCTGCGATGGATTTCATAGACACTCACATTTGATTTTTTCAATTCTAAAGACTAATCTAGTGTTAATTTTTAAGGAGTTGTGTTGCTCCTTTAGAAAATGCCATATTTCACATAATTAATATCAGAACACTACGACTAGTGACGGTTTTAGAATGGTAGCTTAAATATTATGAACTAATCCTTTTACAGATGTTCCTACGTGCTTTTGAGTAGCTCTTAATAAAACATGACTGATTAAATCATTATGAATGATGCACTTTGTTGTGCACCTTTCAAATTATGATTTGGCTTCACATTCAGCGTGTTGATTAAACAGAATTCTCCATTATTAAATATTCCTATGTAAAAACTATGCAATATTAAATCCACATATAAATTTTATGATCTAATAGATGAATTATCTGTAAGCTAATTAAATATATGAAAACCTAGGTAGGAAAATTAAGATCAAAGAGTAGGTATAAATTTGTAAATAACCAGTGCTCATTCTTCTAGGTTGAGTGATTAATGTTTACAGTGGAAAGGACAGCACTTGAACAAAACTTTTCAATCAGTGCTATATTTTAAATGAGACGTTGTGAGGGAACTTCTCTGGTGGTCCAGAGGGGTTAAGACTCTCTGCTTCTACTGCAGGGGGCATGGACTTAGATCCCTAGTTAGGGAACTTAAAATCCCACCTATTGTGTGACCAAAAAAAAAAAAAGAGAGAGAGATTAAAAAATTGTAAATGGCATTCTCTCTTCATCATCTTGAGTAAAATTACAGTCAGGTGTTTTTAGATATAAATGGTGAGGAAAACAATGCTTCAACACTGAATTACAGAGTGCATCGTAGATTCTCTGAGTTAAAAGTAATGGAGGCTTCTGTCTGATAAATCACCCACTTACAAAATCATTCATACAATTGTGTTTCTGCTTCTTCTGAATATCTCTAGGAACAAGAACTTGATTATTAGACAGCATACTCCATTTTTAAGTACCTCAGTGTTTCTTTGAATCATTTTCCTAAAGCCGACTGGAACTGTGACCTCACTATTTCCGTCTGCTGATAGAGCCACAAAAGTCCAGTACAGTATAACAATTCTTTTTAAAAAGAATATAATTCAGAAGTATCCACTAATTTTTGTCTTCTAACACATGAATATGACTTCTCTATTTTTTCCAGCTGTTTCTCAAAGATATTGATTTACTAAGTCTCCATCTTCCTGAGGATTTTCACTCAAGTACATTCAATTTTTAAATGTTCCATTTATGTTCTGCCTACAACTAGCACAGCGCAGTATAGTAAGCTAGAACGGTTCAGTTCTAGAAATCACTCTGTATACAAAAGTATATAGAATGGGATCTGTATAAACCATATTTCTCTACTTCTCATCTTGGCATAAACAGCAACATAACAAATTTGTCACATTAGAGTGGGGAGTTAGAAACATAGAAGAGGGAACTCTATAAGCTCCTGATAAATGAGCAAATTCAGTGGTGCCCAGACCTTCAAAATTGAGTTTCAGTGGTACACAGGTGAAGCTTAACTTATACAAAACCATGGAAAATAAAAACACAAATGCTCAAGGTGTTTGGTTGCACTCCAGGCATAATCTCTCAAATTTGGGTTGGAGCAGGACTAGTAGGGGCTTGCATCTGCACTTCTTAGATGAAGGGAAGATTCATTGTGCACACATGCATGCTCTTTCAGTCTTGTCTCATGATTGTTTGCAGCCAACTGCAACCATTTCTCGGAGAAGGCAATGGCAAGCCACTCCACTACTCTTGCCTGGAAAATCCCATGGATGGAGGAGCCTGGTAGGGTGCAGTCCATGGGGTCGCTAAGGGTCGGACATGACTGAGCGACTTCACTTTCACTTTTCACTTTCACACATTGGAGAAGGAAATGGCAACCTATCGGGGTCCAGCCTCGATATGACCCAGGGTATCCTCGGGATGAACGGCATCGGCGTCAGAGAGAGAGAGAGAAAGAGAGAGAGACAGGGGCTGATGATTCCTTGGTTTACGCTGGAAACCAATAAAACCCCAGCACGGGGCTTGCTCTGTTTACGTAGGCCGCAGGCGCCCTCTCGAATCACTGGAGGCACCCCACCAGGGCACCCCCTCGAGTGGGTCTTAGAAGCCCAGGCAGATAAGTAAACTCAGAGGGCCCAGTGCTCCAAGGATCTCAACCAGAAAAAGGAGAATAGAGAAAAGGATGGAAAAAGAGAAAGAACGACACGGGGAGACCAAGCTTCATTGAGCAAGGCCCAAAACTTTATTTTCCAGTGTTGCTTTTATACCCTAAGTTATGCGCATAAGAAACAGAGAAAGGGAGGTATAGAGTCACGCCAAAATCGCGTGGGGTCAGCAGTCTTGACCCTTATCAGGATCAGGGCTTATTTTTGTGTGTCTCCTGATAAAAGTTTTTAGGTGGTTTACATTATCTTCTGGCCAGGGGGCCTGCTAACAGTTTTATGGCCCTCTTCTCCTGACAATAGGTTAGTTAGCAAGTAAAAGACCCTTTTTTAAAGGTGACTTTCCTAAAGTTAGGTGCATAACAAAGTTACATTCCTATAAGGCACCGGTGTAGTGAGCTGCAAGAAAGGAACTTATTAACTTAAGATCTGATGTGGTTAAATCAAAGGCTACTACTTATTTTCTCTATATGTGATTAATATATTTCCAAGGATACAATAGAGGGAACTTTGCAGCAAGCATTGATTCAACAATGAAATCTTTTTTAGTACTATTGTAATGATTTTAACTTCTTCAACAGATTCCTGTATATTAGAATATTAGGCTTTCTGTCCTTGCATGGCTGGGAGGCTATAAACAGTCACACTCATAGTTGTAAGAGCCCGGACAAACTTGTCATGCAAGTTAGAAAGCTATCAGAGGGGCTTGGATCAGAACACTCCTATTAAGCTGAGGAGAACTTTTAAACTACAGCTCTGAATTAATGTTTTCAGAGAAAGGTGCTTGGGGGGAAGCCCCCGTAAGTATTAGAGGACTTGGTAAGAGGCATAAGATAGTAAAGCAGTCAGATTTCGGTTTTCTTTGGGGTAGATGCTCAGGTAAGTTCAGGGAGTTCCTCGAGCCCTGATTAGCCTTTGCCCGTCAGGCCTCTTCCCCAATTGACCTTTGCCATGGGTAGGATTTCCCTCACTGGCTCCCTGCAGCAACCCACTCCAGTGTTCTTGCCTGGAGAATCCCAGGGATGGGGGAGCCTGATGGGCTTCCATCTATGGGGTCACAAAGAGTCGGACACGACTGAAGTGACAGCAGCAGCCGCAGCAGCAGCAACCATTTCTCACAGAGACCGCTGAGTCTGTCTTCTCCTTATTGACATTTTATCTTTTCTTTTGCTTTGACTTGTTTTCTTCTTAATTAAAACATGTTGATTCTTAATATATTCATTTAATTAGGATCAAATTATTATTTCCACATGGTGTGAAATTGGATCTCAATACTACTCTTCAGGTTTTTTTTTTTTTATTATTACTTTGCTTTGAGCCACTCAGGGTTCTATCCCTGAGTCAGAAAGAGCCCATGGAGGAGAGCATACAACCTACTCCAGTATTCCTGCCTGGAGAATTATGTGGACAGAGAAGCCTGAAAGGCTATATATAGTCCATGGGGTCGAAAAGAGTCAGACACGACTGAAGCAATTTAAAGTGCAAGCACGAGCCATTCAGGATGTCAATGACTCAACTTAGTCAAAACATTGGTAAAATTAAGATGAGAGAGGGAAAAGAAAGTGAAAAAACAGAGACCTTTAGCTAGAGACTCTGTTCTAGAGTGACCAGTTTCTATTTATTATATCAACTTTGAGTATACACTATTGATATTTCTATAAGGTGAATGAGCTAGGGGAAAACAAGTTAAGGTAGCATCAAATATAATGGTAAAAAACCACTAATGGGAATCCTCCAGTGATCCAGTGGTTAAAACTTTGCTTTCATTGCTTGAGGTATGCGTTTGATCCCTGCTTAGGAAACTAAGATTTAGCATGCCTTAGTTCAGTTCAGTTCAGTCGCTCAGTCAAGACCGACTCTTTGCGACCCCATGAATCACAGCACGCCAGGCCTCCCTGTCCATCACCAACTCCCGGAGTTCACTCAAACTCATGTCCATTGAGTCGGTGATGCCGTCCAGCCATCTCATTCTCTGTCGTCCCCTACTCCTCCCGCCCTCAGTCCCTCCCAGCATCAGACTCTTTTCCAGGGAGTCAAATCGTCGCATGAGGTGGCCAAAGTATTGCAGTTTCAGCTTTAGCATCAGTCCTTCCAATGAACACCCAGGATTGATCTCTTTTAGAATGGACTGGTTCAAGGGACTCTCAAGAGTCTTCTTCAGCACCACAGTTCAAAAGCATCAATTCTTCGGCGATCAGCTTTCTTCACAGTCCAACTCTCACATCCATACATGACCACTGGAAAAACTATAGCCTTGACTAGACGGACCTTGGTTGGCAAAGTAATGTCTCTGCTTTTTAATATACTATCAAGGTTGGTCATAACTTTCCTTCCAAGGAGTAAGCGTCATTTAATTTCATGGCTGCAATCAACATCTGCAGTGATTTTGGAGCCCAAAAAAATAAAGTCTGACACTGTTTCCACTGTTTTCCCATTTCTTTTCCATGTTGTGATGGGACCAGATGCCATGATCTTAGTTTTCTGAATGTTGAGCTTCAAGTCAACCTTTTCACTCTCCTCTTTCACTTTCATCAAGAGACTTTTGAGTTCCTCTTCGCTTTCTGCCATAAGGGTAGTGTCATCTGCATATCTGAGGTTATTGATATTTCTTCTGGCAATCTTGATTCCAGCTTGTGCTTCTTCCAGCCCAGCATTCCTCATGATGTACTCTGCATATAAGTTAAATAAGCAGGGTGACAATATACAACCTTGAAGTACTCCTTTTCCTATTTGGAACCAGTCTGTTTTTCCATGTCCAGTTCTAACTGTTGCTTCCTGACCTGCATACAGGTTTCTCAAGAGGCAGGTCAGGTGGTCTGGGATTCGCATCTCTTTCAGAATTTTCCACAGTTTATTGTGATCCACACAGTCAAAGGCTTTGGCATAGTCAATGAAGCAGAAATAGATGTTTTTCTGGAACTCTCTTGCTTTCTCCATGACTCAGAGGATGTTGGCAATTTGATCTCTGGTGCCTCTGCCTTTTCTAAAACCTGCTTGAACATCTGGAAGTTCACAGTTCACATATTGCTGAAGACTGGCTTGGAGAATTTTGAGCAAGACTTTACTAGCGTGGGCAATGAGTGCAATTGTGCAGTAGTTTGAGCATTCTTTGGCATTGCCTTTCTTTGGGATTGAAATGAAGACTGACCTTTTCCAGTCCTGTGGCCACTGTTGAGTTTTCCAATTTTCCTGGCATATTGAGTGCAGCACTTTCACAGCATCATCTTTTAGGATTTGAAATAGCTCAACTGGAATTCTATCACCTACACTAGCTTTGTTCATAGTGATGCTTTCTAAGGTCCACTTGACTTCACATTCCAAAATGTCTGGCTCTAGGTCAGTGATCACGCCATCGTGATTATCTTGGTCATGAAGATCTTCTTTGTTCAGTTCTTCTGTGTATTCTTGCCACCTCTTCTTAGTATCTTCTGCTTTTGTTAGGTCCATACCATTTCTGTCCTTTATCAAGCCCATCTTTGCATGAAATGTTCCCATGGTATCTCTAATTTTCTTGGAGATCTCTAGTCTTTCCCATTCTGTTGTTTTCCTCTATTTCTTTGCATTGATCGCTGAGGAAGGCTTTCTTATCTCTCCTTGCTATTCTCTGGAACTCTACATTCAGATGCTTATATCTTTCCTTTTCTCCTTTGCTTTTTGCTTCTCTTCTTTTCACAGCTATTTGTAAGGCCTCCTCAGACAGCCATTTGCCTTAAGGCCAAAGAAAATCCACTAGTAGTAATGCCATTATGAACTCCATTCAATTTTATGTGCAACTTTGTCCATGTTCTCTATAGATGTTTGTTACTCATCCTTGGAGAATTAAAGATAATATAATCTGTAAATTAATTATACTTCAATCAAAAATGACACCATACCTCACATTGTTCACAAAAGACATCATATGTGATTTCTTGTTTGATGCTAATGATTCTCATGACCTTCCTCAGGGTACCACAGGGCACCAGTGACAGCTACCCATTCCTGAGTGTCACAGGAGTCATGCATTTCTAAACAGATTTCTCCATCAAAATATTCCCTTCATTATTTTCACCAGGCATGTTGAAAATAGATGCTTTTGTTAGCTTTTCAATGAGGCAAAGAGAGAACTCCTGAAGGGTAAGATGGTTTTGACAGTGTGATTCATTTTTTCAAGCCATAAGCACTGGAAGAATAAAGAAACAAATAAACAAAACCTGTCAGGTTAGCTGTCAGATATAATTAGATTATAATGGCTGCTATGAGACCTCGGTTTATTTCCAGCACAATGAGCTGGAGCAGCACTTCCCTGTGATCGTGCCAGTGGTGGGTTTAAAAGGCTGGGCATGAAAACCTGATTGATGGGCCAGTTCTCTCTTTTTTACACCCAAATAATGTGCTGACCGTTCTCCTGACAATGATGGCCAAGGATTTAAGGTCTGGTGTAAAGCAGTGTAAAAGCATGACCGGAAAGCATGACCTTTATGATCAGGAACCTAAAGTTCTCATCTTTTCTCTGCCACGATCTGGCTTGGTAACTTTAGGCTGGACATCTGAACACGAGGTGTCTCCATTTTCACATCTACAGAATGAAGGGCTTGAACTGAATTATCTCCTTCCAGGACAGCTTTAAATTTTTTTTATACCTTTCATTATCCAGGAGCCTTAAAATCAATCAGGCATTAAATAGAGAATATTCAATTCACTCCAGTTTTGTTTTGCCTTTCATTGTACATTTTGTCTGTGGTAGAAATCAATATTATTTTTTTTCTTTTAAAAATTCTTTTATTTTATATTGGAGTATAGCTGATTAACAATGTTGTGATAGTTTCTGGTGAACAGTAAAGGGACTCAGCAATGCATATATATATATCCATCCTCCCCCAAACTCCCCTCCCATCCAGGCTGGCACATAGCATTAAGCAGAGTTCCCTGTACTATACAGTAGAATATTATTGGTTATCCATTTTTAAATACAGCAGTGTCTACGTGACATTCCCAAATTCCCAAACTATTGCTTCCCTTCATTCTTCTCCCCTGGTAACCATAAGTTCATTCCATTTTTTTCTCTTAATATAGAAATCTTATTATAGAAGCTTGAAGACTGAAGGGAGGAGGAGAAGGGGATGACAGAATATGAGATGGTTGAATGGCATCACTGACTCAATGGATATGAGTTTGAGCAAGCTCTGGGAGTTGGTGATGGACAGGGAAGCCTGGTGTGCTGCAGTCCATGGGATCACAAAGAGTCGGACACGACTGAGTGACTGAACTGAACTAGTTATAGAAGCTATAGATGAAAGTAAGGATGACAAAAGTTGATGAGAAAAGAAAAAGGATTCAAAGATGCCTTTTTCCTTCATAAATCTGGACATACCATGGGACCCTTGTAATTATTATAACAGATGTCTAATTATTATACACAATTGGGAGTGGAAAAAACTCCTGCTGTTCTATGTTGCTGAATTAAAATGTTTAAAAACTGCAAACTGAACAGCCATTCCTTTTCTACTTCCTTGCTGATATTATGCCTTACTGGTAGACCTGATCCTAAGAGGCCTGGAAGAGTCCATTGTTTCAGTTTCCAAAATTTTGCAAACCATTTTTAAAATATAGACATTGTTATTTAATAAGAACAAAATTACAGGCCTCACGACCTCTCTCCTCACTTACTTGGTGCTGAAGTTGGGCGGATGGCAGAAAACCAGTTCTGCTAGAGGATCGAGCAGCTCAGTCCTGCACACCCGGACACATCAGTTTGCTGCCCACACCACCAGGCAACTGGAGTTCAAGCCCTGAGCCTTTTGAGCTGGAGCACTGACTCCAAGACTCCAGACAATCAGAGAATTAACCCTCAGTTCAGTTCAGTTCAGTTCAGTCGCTCAGTCGTGTACGACTCCTTGCGACCCCATGAATCACAGTACACCAGGCCTCCCTGTCCATCACCAACTCCCGGATTTCACTCAAACCCACGTCCATTGAGTCGGTGATGCCATCCAGCCATTTCATCCTCTGTCGTCCCCGTCTCCTACTGCCCCCAATCCCTCCTAGCATCAGAGTCTTTTCCAGTGAGTCAACTCTTAGCATGAGGTGGCCAAAGTATTGCAGTTTCAGCTTTAGCATCAGTCCTTCCAATGAACACCCAGGATTGATCTCCTTTAGAATGGACTGGTTGGATCTCCTTACAGTACAAGGGACTCTCAAGAGTCTTCTCCAACACCACAGTTCAAAAGCATCCATTCTTCGGCGATCAGCTTTCTTCAGAGTCCAACTCTCACATCCATACATGACCACGGGAAAAACCATAGCCTTGACTAGACGGACCTTTGTTGGCAAAGTAAAGTCTCTGCTTTTTAATATGTTATCTAGGTTGGTCATAACTTTCCTTCCAAGGAGCATGCATCTTTTAATTTCATGGCTGCAACAACATCTGCAGTGATTTTGGAGCCCAAAAAATAAAGTCTGACACTGTTTACACTATTTCCCCATCTATTTCCCATGAAATGATGGGACCAGATGCCATGATCTTTGTTTTCTGAATGTTGAGCTTCAAGCCAACTTTTTTACTCTCCTCTTTCACTTTCACCAAGAGGCTTTTGAGTTCCTCTTCACTTTCTGCCATAAGGGTGGTGTCATCTGCATATCTGAGGTTATTGATATTTCTCCCAGCAATCTTGATTCCAGCTGGTGCTTCTTCCAGCTCAGCATTCCTCATGATGTACTCTACATATAAATTAAATAAGCAGGGGGACAATATACAGCCTTGACGTACTCCTTTTCCTATTTGGAACCAGTCTGTTGTTCCATGTCCAGTTCTAACTGTTGCTTCCTGACCTGCATACAGGTTTCTCAAGAGGCAGGTAAGGTGGTCTGATATTCCCATCTCTTTCAGAATGTTCCACAGTTTATTGTGATCGACACAGTCAAAGGCTTTGGCATAGTCAATAAAGCAGAAATAGATGTTTCTCTGGAACTCTCTTGCTTGCTCCATGATCCAGCGGATGTTGGCAATTTGATCTCTGGTGCCTCTGCCTTTTCTAAAACCTGCTTGAACATCTGGGAGTTCACGGTTCACATACTGCTGAAGCCTGGCTTGGAGAATTTTGAGCATGACTTTACTAGCATGTGAAATGAGTGCAATTGTGTGGTAGTTTGATCATTCTTTGGCATTGCCTTTCTTTGGGACTGGAATGAAGGCTGACCTTTTCCACTCCTGTGGCCACTGTTGAGTTTTCCAAATTTGCTGGCATATTGAGTGCAGCACTTTCACAGCATCATCTTTTAGGATTTGAAAGAGCTCAACTGGAATTTCATCACCTCCACTAGCTTTGTTCATAGTGATGCTTTCTAAGGCCCACTTGACTTCACATTCGGTCTGTCTCCAGATGAGTGAAATCACCATCGTGATTATCTTGGTGATGAAGATCGTTTTTGTACAATTCTTTTGTGTATTCTTGCAATTCTTTTGTGTTTCTCTTACCTTGGTCGTGGAAAATCTCTTCACAGCCGCTCCAGCAAAGTGCAGCCGCTGCACCTTACCTTGGATGAGGGGTATGTCCTCAAGGCCGCCCCCCTGACCTTGAACGTGGAACAGCTCCTTTCGGCCCTCCTGTGCCCGCGCAGCCACCGCCTATTGGACGTGGGTAGCTCCTCTCGGCCACCGGCCCTGGCCTCAGGCGTGGGGTAGCTCCTCACCATCCCCTCTTTGCGTGGTTCGTTGCGCCGGAGCCGGCGTCTCTTGCATCTGCGCCGCCGGGGCCGACATCCTTATTGCCAATTTCAGACTTAAATTGAAGAAAGTAGGGAAAACCACTAGACCATTCAGATATGACCTCAATCAAATCCCTTATGATTATACAGTGGAAGTGAGAAATAGATTTAAGGGACTAGATCTGATTGATAGAGTGCCTGATGAACTCTGGAGGGAGGTTCATGACACTGTACAGGAGACAGGGACCAAGACCATCCCCATAGAAAAGAAATGCAAAAGAGTGAAATGGCTGTCTGAGGAGGCCTTACAAATAGCTGTGAAAAGAAGAGAAGCGAAAAGCAAAGGAGAAAAGGAAAGATATAAGCGTCTGAATGCAGAGTTCTAAAGAATAGCAAGGAGAGATAAGAAAGACTTCCTCAGTGATCAATGCAAAGAAATAGAGGAAAACAACAGAATAGGAAAAACAAGAGATCTCTTCAAGAAAATTAGAGATTCCAAGGGAACATTTCATGCAAAGATGGGCTCAATAAAGGACAGAAATGGTATGGACCTAACAGAAGCAGAAGATATTAAGAAGAGGTGGCAGGAATACACAGAAGAACTGTACAAAAAAGATCTTCACGACCAAGATAGTCACGATAACGTGATCACTGACCTAGATCCAGACATCTTGGAATGTGAAGTCAAGTGGGCCTTAGAAAGCATCACTACGAACAAAGCTAGTGGTGGTGATGGAATTCCAGCTGAGCGATTTCAAATCTTGAAAGATGATGCTGTGAAAGTGCTGGACTAAATATGCCAGAAAATTTGGAAAACTCAGCAGTGGCCACAGGACTGGAAGAGGTCAGTCTTCATTCCAATCCCAAAGAAAGGCAAAGCCAAAGAATGATCAAACTACCGGACAATTGCACTCATCTCACACGCTAGTAAAGTCATGCCCAAAATTCTCCAAGCCAGGCTTCAGCAGTATGTGAACCGTGAACTCCCAGATGTTCAAGCAGGTTTTAGAAAAGGCAGAGGCACCAGAGATCAAATTGCCAACATCCGCTGGATCATGGAGAAAGCAAGAGAGTTCCAGAAAAACATCTATTTCTGCTTTATTGACTATGCCAAAGCCTTTGAATGTGTCGATCACAATAAACTGTGGAACATTCTGAAAGAGATGGGAATCCCAGACCACCTGACCTGCCTCTTGAGAAACCTGTATGCAGATCAGGAAGCTACAGTCAGAACTGTACATGAAACAACAAACTGGTTCCAAATAGGAAAAGATGTACGTCAAGGTTGTATATTGTCACCCTGCTTATTTAACTTATATGTAGAGTACATCATGAGGAATGCTGGGCTGGAAGAAGCACAAGCTGGAATCAAGATTGCTGGGAGAAATATCAATAACCTCAGATATGCAGATGACACCACCCTTATGGCAGAAAGTGAAGAGGAACTCAAAAGCCTCTTGAGGAAAGTGAAAGAGGAGAGTGAAAAGGTTGGCTTGAAGCTCAACATTCAGAAAACAAAGATCATGACATCTGCTCCCATCACTTCATGGGAAATAGATGGGGAAACAGTGGAAACAGTGTCAGACTTTATTTTTTTGGGCTCCAAAATCACTGCAGATGCTGATTGCAGCCATGAAATTAAAAGACGCTTACTCCTTGGAAGGAAAGTTATGACCAAACTTGATAGTATATTAAAAAGCAGTGACATTACTTTGCCAACCAAGGTCCGTCTAGTCAAGGCAATGGTTTTCCCATGGTCATGTATGGATGTGAGAGTTGGACTCTGAAGAAAGCTGATTGCCGAAGAATCGATGCTTTTGAACTGTGGTGGTGGAGAAGACTCTTGAGAGTCACTTGGACTGCAAGGAGATCCAACCAGTCCATTCTAAAGGAGATCAATCCTGGGTGTTCATTGGAAGGACTGATGCTAAAGCTGAAACTGCAATACTTTGGCCACTTTCTGCGATGAGTTGACTCACTGGAAAAGACTCTGATGCTGGGAAAGGTTGGGGGCGGGAGGAGAAGGGGACGACAGATAATGAGATGGCTGGATGGCATCACCGATTCTGTGGACATGAGTTTGAGTGAACTCTGGGAGTTGGTGATGGACAGGGAGGCCTGGCGTGCTGTGATTCATGGGGTCGCAGAGAGTCGGACACGACTGAGCGACTGAACTGAACTGAACTCAACCGCACTTCTTTTTAATATTTTATGCTTCTGTTAGGTCCATACCATTTCTGTCGTTTATTGAGCCCATCTTTGCATGAAATGTTCCCTTGGAATCTCTAATTTTCTTGAAGAGATCTCTTGTTTTTCCTATTCTGTTGTTTTCCTCTATTTCTTTGCATTGTACGCTGAGGAAGGCTTTCTTATCTCTCCTTGCTATTCTTTGGAATTCTGCATTCAGATGCTTATATCTTTCCTTTTCTCCTTTGCTTTTCGCTTCTCTTCTTTTCACAGCTATTTGTAAGGCCTCCTCAGACAGCCATTTTGTCGTTTTCCATTTCTTTTCCATGGGGCTGTTCTTGGTCCCTGTTTCCTGTATAATGTCACGAACCTCCGTCCAGAGTTCATCAGGCACTCTATCTAACAGATCTAGTCCCTTAAATCTATTTCTCACTTCCACTGTATAATCATAAGGGACTTGATTGAGGTCATAGCTGAATGGTCTAATGGTTTTCCCCACTTTCTTCAATTTCAGTCTGAATTTGGCAATAAG
Organism: Moschus berezovskii; assembly: GCF_049115385.1. NCBI lineage: Eukaryota > Metazoa > Chordata > Mammalia > Artiodactyla > Moschidae > Moschus > Moschus berezovskii. The sequence continues at coordinate 35,638,617 of NC_142483.1, read as the reverse complement.
GAGTTCATGATCTGAGCCACAGTCAGCTCCTGGTCTTGTTTTTGCTAACTGTATAGAGCTTCTCCATCTTTGGCTGCAAAGAATATAATCAATCTGATTTCAGTGTTGACCATCTGGTGATGTCCATGTGTAGAGTCTTCTCTTGTGTTGTTGGAAGAGGGTGTTTGCTATGACCAGTGCATTCTCTTGGCAAAACTCTATTAGCCTTTGCCCTGCTTCATTCCGTGCTCCAAGGCCAAATTTGCCCTTTACTCCAGGTGTTTCTTGACTTCCTACTTTTGCATTCCAGTCCCCTATAATGAAAAGGACATCTTTTTGGGGTGTTAGTTCTAAAAGGTCTTGTAGGTCTTCATAGAACCGTTCAACTTCGGCTTCTTCAGCATTACTGGTTGGGAAATAAGCTTGGATTACTGTAATATTGAATGGTTTGCGTTGGAAACAAACAGAAATCATCCTGTTGTTTTTAAGATTGCATCCAAGTACTGCATTTCAGACTCTTTTGTTGACCATGATGGCTACTCCATTTCTTCTAAGGGATTCCTGCCCACAGTAGTGGATATAATGGTCACCTGAGTTAAATTCACCCATTCCAGTCCATTTTAGTTCACTGATTCCTAGAATGTCTACTTTCACTCTTGTCATCTCCTGTTTGACCACTTCCAATATGCCTTGATTCATGGACCTAACATTCCAGGTTCCTATGCAATATTGCTTTTTACAGCAACCTTGCTTCTATCACCAGTCACATCCACAACTGGGTATTTGTTTTGCTTTGGCTCCATCCCTTCATTCTTTCTGGAGTTACTTCTCCACTGATTTCCAGTAGTATTCTGGGCACCTAACAACCTGGGGAATTCCTCATTCAGTATCCTATCAGTTTGCCTTTTGATACTGTTCATGGGGTTCTCAAGGCACGTATACTGAAGTGGTTTGCCATTCCCTTCTCCAGTGGACCACATTCTGTCAGACCTCTCCACCATGACCCGGCCGTCTTGGGTGGCCCCACACAGCATGGCTTAGCTTCATTGAGTTAGACAGGGCTGTGGTCCATGTGATCAGATGAATTAGTTTTCTGTGATTGTGATTTCAGTGTGTCTGCCCTCTGATGCCCCCTCGCAATACCTACCGTCTTATTTGGGTTTCTCTTACCTTGGTCGTGGAATATCTCTTCACAGCTGCTCCAGCAAAGTGCAGCCGCTGTACCTTACCTTGGACGAGAAGTAGCTCCTCTCGGCCACGTTTCTGCGCTTGGTAGGTTGTGCTTCTCGCGTCTGCGCTGTGCCGAGATGCCAGCTCCAGCGGAATTAACCCTAGGGAGTATCAAATAGTGAGAACTCAACCAAAGGAAACCACTTGAATACAAAACCTGGCATCACCCAACCACCAGTAGCACCCTATGCAGGATGCCGCATCCAAACACAAACAAAACAAAAAATACAAATCCAATCGTCTGCAGGCAGGATTATCACCTTACTCAGCCTTGCCCATAAGAGGAAAAACAAACAAACAAACAAAAACTCAGCACAAATCTCACCCTATAAGAAGCTTACACAAACCACTGGACCAACCTTCAGTTCAGTTCAGTTCAGTTCAGTTGCTCAGTCATGTACGACTCTTTGCAACCCCATGAACCGTAGCACGCCAGGCCTCCCTGTCCATCACCAACTCTCGGAGTACACCCAAACCCATGTCCATTGAGTCGGTGATGCCATCCAAGCATCTCATCCTCTGTTGTCCCCTTGTCCTCCTGCCCTCAACCTTTCCCAGCATCAGGGTCTTTTCCAATGAGTCAGCTCTTCTCATCAGGTGGCCAAAGTATTGGAGTTTCAGCTTCAACATCAGTCCTTCCAATGAACACCCAGGACTGAGAGAATTTTGGCTTATCTCTTGCTCTCTTATTTCAAGTCCTATTGAAAACCAATCCTGTCAACTGTACCTTCAAACTGTCTGGCACAGACCCCTATCCCCTCAACTTCATCATTGCCTCCCTGGTCCAGCCCCTTACTACCTCTCTCATGAATTATTGCAGTTGCCTTCTATCATAACTTTCCTTTCTTCTTCTTTTCTCTATATCAGACTCTTTTCTATATAACAGCATTTGATTTTTACTCTGCTTGAGAAAGGAAGGCTTTGGGGTTTTAGGACAAAGCCTTTACAATGGCTTTTCTAAGGCCCCACAGACTCTTGCTCTGGTCTTACCTGCTGCTGGTATCCATCGGGAACCTGCCTCGATATGGACCCAGAGTATCCTCGGGATGAACGGCGTCGGCATCAGCGAGAGAGAGAGAGACAGGGGCTGATGATTCCTTGGTTTACGCAGGAAACCAATGAAACCCCAGCATGGGGTTTTCTCTGTTTACGTAGGCCGCAGGTTTCCCCTCGAATCACTGGAGGCACCCCACCAGGGCACCCCCTCTAGTGGGTCTTAGAAACCCAGGCAGATAATAAACACAGAGGGCCCAGCGCTTCAAGGATCTCAACCAGAAAAAGGAGAATAGAGAGAAGGACAGAAAAAGAGAAAAAACGACACGGGGAGACCAAGCTTCAGTGAGCAAGGCCCAAAACTTTATTTTCCAGTGCTGCTTTTATACTCTAAGTTGTGCACATAAAAAATAGAGAAAGGGAGGTATAGAGTCACGCCAGAATCACGCAGGGTCAGCAGTCTTGACCCTTATCAGGATCAGGGCTTGTTTTTGTATGTCTCATGATATACAAAAGTTTTAGGTGGTTTACATCATCTTCTGGCCAGGAGGCCTGCTAACAGTTTATGGCCCTCTCTCCTAACAAAGGTTAGTCAGCTAGAAAAAGGCTTATATTCTTTCAAGGTGATTTTCCTAAAGTCAGGCGCTATTCTCCAAAGACACATGACAAGGTTACATTCCTCTAAGGCAAGGGTGTAGTGAGCTACAAGAAAAGAATTTATTAACTTAAGATCTGATGTGGTTAAATCAAAGGCTACTACTTATTTTCTCTATATGTGATTAATATATTTCCAAGGATACAATAGAAAATATGGAAACTTTGCAGCAAGCATTGATTCAACAATGAAATCTTTTTTAGTACTATTGTAATGATTTTAACTTCTTCAACAGATTCCTGTATTTTAGAATATTAGGCTTTCTGTCCTTGCATGGCTGGGAGGCTGTAAACAGTCACATTCGTAGTTGTAAGAGCCCGGACAAACTTGTCATGCAAGTTAGGAAGCTATCAGAGGGGCTTGGACTGGAACACTCCTATTAAGCCGAGGAGAACTTTTTAACTACAGCTCTGAATTAATGTTTTCAGAGAAAGGTGGTTGAGGGGGGAAGCCCCCGTAAGTATTAGAGGACTTGGTAAGAGACGTAAAATAGTAAGGCAGTCAGACTCCGGTTTTCTTTGGGGTAGATGCTCGGGTAAGTCCAGGGGGTTCCTCGAGTCCTGATTAGCCTTTGCCCGTCAGGCCTCTTCCCTAATTGACCTTTGCCACGGGTAGGATTTCCCTTGCTGGCTCCTGGCAGGTATTTTTCTTGCTCAATTTACCCTTGAAAGAGCAGGCATCCCCTGGACCAAGGCCTGTGCACGGATGACTTCTGCCAGGGAACTGTCAGAGAGCTGCAAGGCTCACTCCCTCACCATCTTCACGTTTTTCCTCAAGTATAACCATCTCTGGAAAGCCTTTACTGGTCACCTTTCAGAAAATTGAATACCTACTGGTCCTGACACTCCCTTCTCTGCTTCATTTCCTTCCTAGCACATTCTATCTTCTTGCGTTATGTACAGGTTACTTGTTTTTTTATGATTCTCCATGACAATAATGTAAGTTCAATAAAAACAAGAACTTCTGCATTTTTTTTTTACAATGTTATGCTCCTAGAGCTTAAAAGAATGCTTAGTACACAGCAGGTTTTCAATAAAAACGAGTTCAGTTTTGTCTGTTTGTTTTTTTAAGCCAAAACTATGTTGGGTTTGTTTGATTTGACACAGAGACAAGAAGTGAGCAAATGCTATTGAAATAATGAAGCCAACAGATACTCTATGCAGAGCTTCCACAGACCTTCAGTTTATAAAATTTGCAATATTTGTGAAGTGCAATAAGATGAGGCATACCTTTACTGTATATTTATCAATACTGATGATTTTTTTCATTTTATAATTTTCATGTTTCTAGTGTGGCCTTTCCTTTTTTGCTTAGAGAATTTCCTTTACCTTTTCTTGTAAAGCTGGGTTGGTAGTGCTGAATTTTTTTAGCTTTTGGTTGTCTTTGTTGTTTAGTTGCTAAGTCATGTTCAACTCCTTGCAACCCTATGAACTGTAGCCCGCCAGGCTACTCTGGCCATGGGGTTTCCCAGGCAAGAATACTGGTGTGGGTTGCCATTTTCTTCTCCAGGGGATCTCTTCTCGTAAACTTTATCTTTCCATCAATTCGGAACAAGTGTCTTACTGGTTAGAGTATTCTTAGTTGTAGGTTTTTTCTATTCCATCACTTTGAGTATATTGTGCCACTTCCTTCTGGCCTGCAGAGTTTCTGCTGAAAAATCACAATATATGGCCTTTATGGGAGTTCCCTTGCATGTTGTTTGTTGCTTTTCCCTTGCTGCTTTTAGTATTCTCTCCTTGTCTATATTTTTTTCCATTTTAATTATAATGTGTCTTGGTGTGTTCCTCTATGGGTATATCCTTTTGGGATAGGATTACTGGACTTATATAATTGCTTCCTTTCCCAGGTTAGGAAAGTTTCTAGCTATTAAATCTTCATATGTGTTCTCAGCCCCTTTCTGTCTTTCTTCCCCTTCTGGGAAAATTATAATGCAAATATCAGTGTGCTTGATGTTGCCCCAGAGCTCTCTTATGCTATCCTCTTTTCTTTTCATTCTTTTATTTATTTATTTATATTCAGCATCAGTGATTTCCACTTCTCTGTCTTCCAGCTCAATGATCTGTTCTCTGTGCCATTTAATCTACTTTTGATTCTTTCTACCGTATTTTTTCATTTCATTTACTATATTCTTCATCTCTGATTATTCTTTATACTTTCTCTTTGTGATCCCATGGACTGTAGCCTGCCAGACTCCTCTGTCCATGGGATTCTCCAGGCAAGAATACTGAAGTGATTTGCCATTCCCTTCTCCAGGGGACCTTCCTGACTCAGGAATTGAACTTGGGTCTCCTGCATTGCAGGCAGGTTTTTTACCATCTGAGCCACCAGAGAAGCCCTTATGTTTTCTAAATCTCCATTTAAAACTTCTAACTTCTTGCTCTATGCAGCTCGTTTTGCCTAAGTCACTCTTTTTATGTTTGTGTCTGGTAGGTTGGCGACATTTCCCAGCTCTGGAGGTGACCTTCTGCAGAAGTCCTGTGTGTCCCAATAGGGCACTCCCCTCTTTTCACTGGAGTGGTATGCTCCATGGGGCTCCCCATGATGTCCATGTGTGTCCTGATATGCGGTTGATCTGGTAGTCTTGGACAGCCCCTGTTCAGGTCAGTCGCCAGGCCCTGCCTTGTGAGGAGGCTGCCGCCTGCTGGTTGGTGGAACTGGGTCAGGAAAACACTGAGTCTAGAACCACCGGTCCCCCAACCCACTTGGGCTAGTTCTGGCGTATTGGTGGGCAGAATCAGGGTCCATAATACTCTGGGGGCTGATACAGCCCACTAGTAGCTGAAGCCAGATCCTGGGATTAGATTTACCAGGTCCTGGAGTCCTGGGGACTGTTTGTAGGCCTCAGGGATTCTAGCATTGGTGTCAGTTTACTCCCTGGGGATAGGGCGAGGCAGGGGAGAGACAGTTTCTATCACAGCTGAGTACAGCTTCCGGGAAGTCCTGAGGCTTGTGTTGGCCTGCTAGTGGGAAGGACCAGGGTGCAGCTGGTTTTAGTACACCATCTGGCCTGCTGGAGTCAGCATTGTGGTTTTCCTGAAGGTAGTGTCTTCACCCTGGTCCAGAGGCAAGGGCAGGCTGCTTGGAGGGTAGGGGAGGAACAAGGGAATCTGGGACCATTGCCTGCCCTCTGGTGGCAGAGGCTGTGTCTAGAGCAGGCTGTGTGCAGAGGAGGTCTTAAGGCAGCCTATTTGTTGATAAGTGGAGTTACGTCCCCAACCAGTTAGTTGCTTGGCGTGAGATGTCCCCCAGCACTGGCATCTACAGGTTATTGGGCATGGCCAGACCTTTGTGTTCAGGAATCCATAGCACCTGCATCAGGTGGAAGGAAATTCCAAGAATGTCTGCCGTGAGAGTCAGCTCCCAAAGATGAACCCTGTCCACCCCCTGTTCCTCCAGGAAACTCTTTAAGCCCAGCAGGTAGGTCTGGCCATACCTCCTGTCAAATTATTGCTTTTTCCCTGGGTTCCAGAGGATGTGAAATTTTGTGTGTGACCTTTAAGGGTGAAGTGTATTTCCCCCATCCTTTGGGACTCACAAAATTAAACCCAGCTGAGTCTGCCTGCAGTGTGGGAGACGTGCGTTCGATCCTTGGGTTGGGAAGATCCCCTGGAGAAGGGAAAGGCTACCCACTCCAGTATTCTGGCCTGGAGAATTCCATGGACTCTATAGTCCATGGGGTCGCAAAGAGTCGGACACGACTGAACGATTTTCACAGACACAGACAGACAGACCTTCAAAAAGGCTTCCTTGGTGGCTCAGATGGTAAAGAATCCACCTGCAATGCGAGAGACCAGGGTTCTGTCTCTGGGTTGGCAAGATCCCCTGGAGGAGGGCATGGCAACCCACTCCAGTATTCTTGCCTGGAAAATCCCCATGGACAGAGGAGCATGGTGGGCCAGTCTATAGGGTCACAAAGAGTCGGACACGACTGAGCGACTAAGCACAGCACAGGCCTTCAAAGCCGAACACAATGGGGGCTTGTCTTCTGGTGCAGGACCCCTGGGGAGCCTGGTATGGGATTCAGACCTCTCAATCCTAAAGGAGAACTTCTGCAATATAATTATTCTCTAGTGTGTGGTCACCCACCCAGAAGCATGGGGCTTGACTGTATTTTAATTTTGCCCCTTCTACCTGTCTCATTGTGGCCCTTCTTTATTCTTCAGTTATAGAAGATATTTTCTGCTAGATTTTGGCCTTTCCCATCAATGATTATTCTACAAACTGCTGTGATTTGGGTGTGCTCGTGAAAGGAGGTGAGCTCGCCTTCTTTCCCCTCTGCCATACTTTTACATCCAGAACTATGTTCTATTCTACAACAATCTAACCCCAGTGCTAAACTTAATATACAACTCACAGTTGACTCAATGAGTGAATGTTGTTAGACACAACAATCTAACCCCAGTGCTTAGTATATGACTTATAGTTGACTCAATGAATATATGTATAATACATATTGTATTATACACTAATTTTAGAAAGTGCTTTATAGATCTTTGATGGCTGATTACTTATTTGTGTTGAAGGTCTCTTGGATTGCTCAAAGTGATTCTGCTGCAAGGTATTTGAAGATGGTACGTGCAGAAACACTGGGACAAAAATAGGCAAAAGAGAAAGAGGGAAAAACCCACTCTGACATCTTTGCTCATTTCTCCTTTATCTTGGGATTTCTGCTCAAGTTTCAGCTGAAACACGTGATGCCAACATACATCAGCAACATGTGTTTTCCATCTTGGATGTTATCACTTAGCTAGTAATGTATATGAGACGCCTCCTTGCACAGATCCACAGGATGTCTTCACTAGAAAACAATAGACAACCACCTGCAGCTTTTTATCCACCATTACCTACTCCCATGACCTGCTCAATACAACCTTAGTTTTAACATCAGAACAATAAAGAATTTGTGTGTGGCTTCGTGTGACTATATTAAGGGACACAAGTTTATATTTGAGTAGAAAGGGTTGGAAAGAGTCGGGCACTACTGAGCACACACATGTACAGTTTTAACTTTCTTAAACTTCCAAATTAATGATAGGTCATCATAAAATGTCTATACTTTTCTTATTGAGTCATCCTCTTTTCCTCTTCGTATGCTTCTTCATTTCCTTTTCCCCGCTTTCTTCTCTCCTGCCCCCACCCCCCATTCCTTAACTCTTCTTTTGCTTTCCTTCCCCCCAATTTCTCTTTTTTCATCTCTTGTCCTCTAGTGAGACTGTGGATCTCTGAGTGTATGGATGACAGCAGGCCCCAGCATCTTCCATGTTATGTGCAGGGTTTTGAGCACAGCATGCCTTTGGCCCAGGCAGGTGGGGGAGCTGAGAGAAACAGGCTAGCCATCTGGAGACGAACATATGGGTGGTGTGGCACACATTCTCACAATTGTCAGCTGCGAAGATCAGAAATAGAAAGGGGAGGTTTGACTCCTCTTAATCAAAGCCAGGAAAAAGAGGAATTTGAAAGGGGTACCAATGTGAAAGGATCCCTATTTGAAAAAGAAGCATAGGTTTCCTACATTTTCACATGAGACTGATTTTTTTAACTTTAGAGATATTTCCACTTTTATTTAATTCTCGAGTGCCTTTCTTTTTTATCTTATCATCATCTTCATTGTCATTATCTTCAGTTCAGTTCAGTCGCTCAGTCGTGTCCGACTCTCCGCGACCCCATGAATCACAGCACGCCAGGCCTCCCTGTCCATCACCAACTCCCGGAGTACACTCAAACTCATGTCCACAGAGTCGGTGATGTCATCCAGCCATCTCATTCTCCGTCGTCCCCTTCTCCTCCCGCCTCCAACCTTTCCCAGCATCAGAGTCTTTTCCAGTGAGTCAACTCGTCGCAGAAAGTGGCCAAAGTATTGCAGTTTCAGCTTTAGCAACAGTCCCTCCAATGAACATCCAGGATTGATCTCCTTTAGAATGGACTGGTTGGATCTCCTTGCAGTATAAGGGACTCTCAAGAGTCTTCTCCAACACCACAGTTCAAAAGCATCGATTCTTCGGCGATCAGCTTTCTTCACAGTCCAACTCTCACATCCATACATGACCACGGGAAAAACCATTGCCTTGACTAGACGGACCTTGGTTGGCAAAGTAATGTCTCTGCTTTTTAATATACTATCAAGGTTGGTCATAACTTTCCTTCCAAGGAGCAAGCGTCTTTTAATTTCATGGCTGCAATCAGCATCTGCAGTGATTTTGGAGCCCCAAAAAATAAAGTCTGACACTGTTTCCACTGTTTTTCCATCTATTTCCCATGAAGTGATGGGACCAGATGCATTATCTTAGTAGCTACTATATTAGCAGCTTTTTGCTGTTCAGTCGCTAAGTGCTGTCTGACTTTCTGCAGCCCCATGGACTATAGCCCGCCAGACTCCTCTGTCCATGGAATTCTCTAGACAAGAATACTGAGTAGGTTGACATTTCCTTCTCCAGGGGATCTTCCTGACCCAGGGATTGAACCTGCATTGGCAAGCAGATTCCTTACTACTGAGCCACGAGGGAAGCCATATTAGCAACTTAATGAAATGCTAATTGTTTACTCTAGCAATTCCATTAATTTTAAGATGAAAAGAACAACTTTGGGAATTTTTTTTCTTTCCTTCTCTTAGCCAGATTCCAACTCAGATAAACTGAAACAGAATCTTGGATATTGAGGACAAAAGAGGTAAAAAATAGTGTGAAAATGGAGTAGGTTTTTTTCTTAAAAATAACACTGCCTAGGTTTATTTTAATAAATAATAACTAAATTTGGTATATTATTTAAAAAAAATTCTGTTCTTGAACTCAGGAGTGCTGTGTTTTAGTTCTAAGTTTGATCTTTGCCAGGGCTTTAATGAAATTAACATTGGTTTTGGGACTCTATTGCCTCATCTCAAAATCAAAGAGATCAAAATAAAAGATTTCTATAGTCAGATATCTGGTGATGGAAATTATATATATATATATTTTTGCTATAAGTGAAATTGAATAAAACGCATAAAATTGGGCTTTTGTGTTATACACTAAAACAGACAGAGAATTTTGTTAGAAAATATAAAAAGTTGCCTGGTAAAACAGATTAGAGTGGCGGTCTTATAATTACAAGGAATGGTTCCATGATTGTTATTTTATTGGCTAATCTACTCTCTATAGAACTGTATGAACAAGAAAGTTGAATGGAATGTATAGAGAAAAAAAATTATTAACTTGACTATTGGGCTTATTTCTGGATGTATCATTTTCAGAGTTATTTGTGAGTGCCTAGTTGGCTTGAAGCTCAACATTCAGAAAACAAAGATCATGGCATCTGGTCCCATCACTTCATGGGAAATCGATGGGGAAACAGTGGAAACAGTGTCAGACTTTGTTTTTTTAGGCTCCAAAATCACTGCGGATTCTGATTGCAGCCATGAAATTAAAAGACGCTTACTCCTTGGAAGGAAAGTTATGACCAACCTAGATAGTATATTAAAGAGCAGAGACATTACTTTACCAACAAAGGTCCGTCTAGTCAAGGCTATGGTTTTTCCAGTGGTCAGGTATGGATGTGAGTGTTGGACTGTGAAGAAAGCTGATCGCCCGAAGAATTGATGCTTTTGAACTGTGGTGCTGGAGAATATTCTTGAGAGTCCTTTGGATTGCAAGGAGATCCAACCAGTCCATTCTAAAGGAGATCAAACCTGGGTGTTCATTGGAAGGACTGATGCTAAAGCTGAAACTCTAATACTCTGGCCACCTCATGCGACGAGTTGACTCACTGGAAAAGACTCTGATGCTGGGAGGGATTGGGGGCGGGAGGAGACGGGGACTACAGAGAATGAGATGGCTGGATGGCATCACCGACTCGATGGACATGAATTTGGATGAACTCCAGGAGTTGGTGATGGACAGGGAGGCCTGGCGTGCTGTGATTCATGGGGTCGCAAAGAGTCGGTCACGACTGAGTGACTGAACTTAACTGAACTGAGATAATGAAAACCCCATTCAAGGAGGAGTGAATGGGGTTATAAAAGATCAGAAAACATTTAACATAAAGGTTGATTAAATAAACAAATGTCATTATTATTTCTGAAGTGAGAAAATCTGAGTCAGAGTGGGGAAAATGATGCTTCTCCTCAAAGATCTGAAGGGACATTAGGTAGAAAATAAGTTACACTGCTTGATGTGGACTAAAGGAAGTCCACTCATGTCTTCCAAAAATATTTATTGAGTAGATATTATGTGACAAATCATATGTTAGAAGACACAGATCAGATATTGAGCATGAACAAATGTAACACCCATCAGTTCAGTTCAGTCGCTCAGTCATGTCTGACTCTTTGTGACCCCATGGACTGAAGCACACCAGGCTTCCCTGTCCATCACCAACTCCCAGAGCATGTTCAGACTCATGTCCATTGAATTAGTGATGCCATCCAACCATTCATTCTCTGTCGTCCCCTTCTCTTCCTGCCTTCAATCTTGCCCAGCATCAGGGTCTTTTCTAATGAGTCAGTTATTTGCATCAGGTGGCCAGAGTATTGGAGTTTCAGCTTCAGCATCAGTCCTTCCAATGAATATTCTGAACTGATTTCCTTTAGGATTGACTGGTTTTATCTCCTTGCAGTCCAAGGGACTCTCAAGAGTCTTCTCCAACACCACAGTTCAAAAGCATCAATTCTTCAGTACTCAGCTTTCTCTATACTCCAACTCTCACATCCGTACATGACCACTGGAAAAACCATAGCTTTGACTAGATGGACATTTGTCAGCAATGTCTCTGGTTTTTCACATGCTGCCTAGGTTGGTCATAGCTTTTCTTCCAAGGAGCAAGTGTCTTTTAATTTCATGACTGCAGTCACCATCTGCAGTATTTTTGGAACCCAAGAAAATGAAACCTGTGACTATTTCTACTGTTTCCCCATCTATTTCCAATGAAGTGATGGGACTGGATGCCATCATCTTAGTTTTCTGAATGTTGAACTTTAAGCCAACTATTTCACTTTCTTCTTTCACTTTCAACAAAAGAATCTTTAGTTCCTCTTCGCTTTCTCCCATAAGGGTGGTGTCATCTGCATATCTGAGATTATTGATATTTCTCCAAGCAATCCTGATTCCCTTTTGTGCTTCGTCCAGCCCAGACTTTTGTGTGATGTACTCTGCATATTTATAGAAAATTCTGGCAAGAATAATAAATCCTAGAAATAAATATAAAATTATAAGTATGACAAGTGCTTTGTAGGAAGAAAACTGATCTAGATAGAGCAGTCAGGGATTGTTCCCTGGGTAGGAAACCATTGGAATCTGGAACATGAATGAATAAGAAGGAATTGACTTAGCAAAATAATCATTTTGTGCATGTGTATATATGTGTGTTCTTGAGGATATGGTTAAAAAAGAAGTTTTTTTGTTTGTTTGTTTTAAGGTAGAAGGAAATAGTAATGCTAAGGTCTTATCGTAGGAGGGTAATGGTCTAAAAGAGAAACAAAACAGGTTATTGGGACACAGGTTGGCAGAGTGTGTGGGGTGAGTTGAGGCTGTATAAAGGAGCTAAAGCACTTAGGATTTTATAGGTCATATGAATTGTGATCAGCATCCATTGAAGTGTGTCATGGGATGAAGCGTGTGACATCATTACAGAATTATTTAGATAAGTTTAGTGTGAGAACCATTGAAAGAGACAGAAAAATACTATTGATCAACCTATCAGGGAGCTTCCCATTCTAGACAAGAAACAGTGAAACTTAAATGGCCAGGGAGGGGAAGTCGATATATGTGGGAGAGTTTAAGAATAAGGAGCAACATAATTTTTTGTTGAACCGTACAATGAGACAGATAAAGGGTGGGTGAAAAGCGTGACTCCTGGGTTTCCAGCTTGTGCAAGCACTAGATGATGGTGATTTCCTTGTTCCCTGATAAGATTATGTGGAGGAGACCAGGTTTAAAGACTAGCTGTAGATATTATGGGTTGAGTTGAGTCTTGCTGAACTCGTGTGTCATGTTCAAAATTTTTAAATTACCAAGTCCTTACACACATACAGTCAGAGAGTTAAGTAACAGTTCAGTATTCGTGAAAGCCAGAGTTGCTGGAAGACTGGGAGAGAAAGGGCAAATGAAGAAAGACCTTTGCAAAAGCAGCTTGACTCTTCTTAGTCTTGATCTTGTTTTAAACCAATGCTGAGACAAGCATAAAAAGAGCCCTCAGCAAATATTCAGCAAGGACCCACTGTGACATTACCCAGAGGTCTGTATTCAAGGTTGAAAGTACTACCAGAAAAATTCGCTTGCCTGTGTCTTCCTTGCTTGGCGCTAAGCCTCAGTGCCTGCTGACAATTCAAGCTGTTAATAAAAAGAGGGCAGCCTTTTCCCCCACGTCAACAATAAAATATATAAATAAAACACCATGTGAAGAAATGCATAAGGCACAAACAAGTAAAGAAATAGCTGAGAAAGGAGAAAGCAAAGTCAATAAACGCTATCGATTGAGGGTGTTTTAAGAATGTACACATTCAATATTGAAAAGAAAACAGAAACATAATTGTAGATGCTGTTTAATATTTGCACAGCCTTCATTAGAATGCTCAGTACAGTTAAACTTTTTTTAGGAAAACCTTTCTGCATAAACATAATGTACATATGAGTTAAACAACATTCTCTTCAGTTGTCTGAACTACTGTATAAAATAGCTCCAAATTCCCATTGACTGCTAGGACCTCTCCAAGTTATCTAAAACAGAAATTGTGGGACATTTGTGAAGTTTTACAGTTGGCATACAATTCTACTTTTAATATCTTCAAGTTTTTAAAATTTTGTGTTTGGCAGTACACTGTGCTGTGGAAAATTGTAGCATGTCTTTCTCAAATATCTTGGGTTTATGACAGAAAGACATCACTAAGAAATCAATCATTCTCGAGGTTGAATCTTTTCCAGTTTTGTCTCAGAAATAGTCAGCAACTTCAAGCTTTTAAAATGATCATTTCTTTGATAGCCTATGGGCTGTTAAATTATGCAAATAATTAATGATGTAATTAACACATAGAGCAACACTTGCAAAATTTTTTACTATGAAAATTAGCTAGACTTTTACAGTAAATACACAATAAATTCCAAAGAACAGAGAAGAATACATATTGAGATTTTGTTTTTTGTGTGATATTACCACAACTAGAGGAAAAAATTTTAATTGGCCCTTTTGGTGGACACGAGAACAAAATAACATAAGCATTTATAATACTAATTGATCAGTTGGTATACTTACTATTGACTAAAGCTGTTAAGTCCAGTTTTCTGACATATCTTCGGTTGAGAAGGAAGACCAATTATAATGGATTGCAGAGGGAAAAATTTTTTTCTAGGAAAGAGTGGGAAGTTGTACTGAGGACCCTGGCTTCAGGCAAGCTCCTTTTAAATCTCTGCACTCTAGGAGAAAATCTAATTGTTCCTCAACCACATTTTCCTTTTCTCCTCCACAACCCCTGCCCCACCATCAAAAGTAGCTCAGCCCTGCCAGGTTTCCACCACCTTTTTTTTTCCTATCATCTTTCATTCATAACAGCAGCCATCCTAGTTGATATTATGTTATGCACTTTTTATTTCGTAAGCATTTCTTTCCTTCATTAGAGCTGAATCTTGTCATTTCTGATTATATTCCTGTTTCCTAGAACAATGACTACCAGTTTCAAGGATTCAAACAATATTTTTTAAAAACTAAGCCCTTATGTGCCAGGCATAATTGAAGGTGCTTCATATATAAATTTTTTCTTTTAATACCTCAATGAAAGTGAAAGTAAAGTCGCTCAGTCATGTCCAACTGTTTGTGACCCCATGGACTGTAGCCTACCAGGCTCCTCCTTCCATCCATGGGATTTTCCAGGCAAGAGTATTGGAGTGGGTTGCCATTTCCTTCTCCAGGGGGATATTCCCTACCCAGGGATCGAACCTGGGTCTCCCGCATTGTAGGCAGAAGCTTTTACCATCTGAGCCACCAGGGAAGTCCTAATACCTCAATAGGTTTAGCTTATAATAAACACTCAGTAAAACTAATTTTGTTAAAATAAAGCAAAATATTCTTCCAGTGTAAGGGTGTGCTTGAATCCCAGCTAAGTCTACCCAACTCTACTGGTTGAAATATTTCCAGTGGCTAATTTATTGATAAATGACTATTTGGCTAAAGTTATTTCATCAAACATAGAAAAAGCAAGAGAATTCCAGAAAAACATCTACTTCTGCTTCATTGACTATGCTATAACCTTTCACTGTGTGGATCACAACAAACTGAAAAGTTCTTAAAGAGATGGGAATATCAAAACGCCTTACCTGCCTCCTGAGAAACCTGTTTTCAGGTCAAGAAGCAATAGTTAGAACCAGACATGGAACAATGGACTGGTTCCAAATTGGGAAAGGAGTACATCAAGGCTGTATATTGTTACCCTGCTTATTTAACTTATATGCAGAGTACATCATGTGATGCCTGGTTGGATGAAGCACAAACTGGGATTAAGATTGCCAGGAGAAATATCGATAACCTCAGATATGCAATGACACCAACTTTATGGCAGAAAGTAAAGAGGAACTAAAAAGCCTATTGATGAAAGTGAAAGAGTGAAAAAGCTGGCTTAAAACTCAACATTCAAAAAATGAAGATTATGGCATCCAGTTCCATCATTTCATGGCAAATAGATGGGGAAACAAAGGAAACAAAGGATGTGAAAGTGTTAGTCACTCAGTCGTGTCTGATTCTTTGCGACCCCATAAACTGTAGCCCACCAGGCTCCTCTATCCATGGAATACTCCAGGCGAGAATACTGGAGTGGGTAGCCATTCCCTTCTCCAGGAGATCTTCCTGACCCAGGGATCAAACTCAGGGGTCCTGCATTGCAGGCAGATTCTTTACCATTGAGCCACCTGGGAAGCCCTGTGTTTTCAGCTACAGGAACATAGTTCACTAGATCCTTTGAGAAGTATAATACTAAATTGCATTTGTGCTTAAGTGGCTCAGTGATAAAGAATCTGCCTGCAATACAGAAGACTTGGGTTTGATTCCTGGGTCGGGGAGATCCCCTGGAGAAGGGAATGGTTACCCATTCCAGTATTCTTGCCTGGAGAATTCCATGCATTGAGGAGCCTGGTGGGGTACAGTTCATGGAGTTGCAAAGGGTCAGACATGACTGAGCGACTAACCCACTGCTATGTCTGGGATCAGAGCTATGCAAAAGATGTGTCCATAAATGTCTATACACATTAAGTATGTTGATGGCAATAAATACAATATACAGAAAATGGAAAAAATACAAATAAGTAAATTCTGTGGATGACAACTGTCTATAGTAGGTGCTATTGACTAAATTGTGCCCCCTCCATTCAAATGTTAACCCTGAACCTCCACAGTGATTATGTTTGGAGGGAGGGCTTGTAGAAAGTAATTAAGAAGAAATGAGAGACTTCCCTGGTGATTCAGTGGTTAATCCAATGCAGAAGATGTGGTTTCTATCCCTGGTTGGAACTAAGATCCTACATACCATAGGGCAACTAAGCCTGTGTGCCACAAGTACTGAACCCCTGAGCTCTAGAGCCTGTGCACGGCAAGGAAGGTTCAAGATCCCTGTGCCACAACTAAGATCCTATGCAGGCAAATAAATATATGAATAATTTTTGAAAAGATTAAATAAGATAGTAAGAGTAGTGGTGTCATCCCATAGGATTTATTGCCTTATAAGGAGAGCAACCTCTTTCTCTCTTTGCACACACCAACCAAGGAAAGACCACGTGAGAGCCCAGCTAGAAAGTGGTTGTCTGAGAGCCCAAAAGAAATATTTCTCCAGGAATCAAACCAGTGGACACCTTGAACCAGCCTCCATCACTTTGGGGAAGAAATATCTGTTGTTTAATGTCCCAGTCTATGATATTTTGTTATGGCAGCCTGTGTGACTAATACACTTGGTACTATTATTCTCCACTGTATGGATGAGGAAATTGAGGCACAGAGAAGTTAGGTATTCTGCCTGAGATCATAGAGCTAGGAGGTAAAAATGCTAGAATTTGAATTCAGTACAGTATAATCCCAGAGCCCATCATGTTAACCATTTATCTAGCTTCCAGGCATTAAGTAAAAGAGCACAGATACAAAGAAAACATGTCAAGGAGAGAAATCAAAAAAGAGTGAATATGAGCCTGGAGACACAAGTAAAGACCAAACCAAGCAAGGGCTTTTTAAAAGATGTGCTATTTTCCTGAGAGCAAAAGGAAGCTGTTGAAAGGCTTTAAGCAAGGGGAACAGACGATGAGATGATGGATGCGATGTGGACTCTGAAGAGGCCACTGTAGCTATAGTCTATTTGTTAAAAAATATTGAAAAGACTTGATCTCAAGAGTGAAATAAAAATGGTCATTTGGAATCTCCTTGAAATCCTTATCTTTTCCACAACTCAGCTTAGTGCCTGATATATCACTACAAAGACAGAACTGTGTTAATAAGGCAAAGGAGTTCAACTTCTTCAAAAAGGTTAGGGATATGAGGTTTGCCTGCTCAAGAATCTCAGTTGCAAGTAAAACTAGTGCATTAATTTCCCCTTGCAACCAACCAGTCCATTCTAAAGGAGATCAGTCCTGGGTGTTCATTGGAAGGACTGATGTTAAAGCTGAAAGTCCAATACTTTGGCCATCTCATGGGACGAGTTGACTCACTGGAAAAGACTCTGATGCTGGGAGGGATTGGGGGCGGGAGGAGAAGGGGACGTCAGAGAATGACATAGCTGGATGGCATCACCGACTTGATGGACATGAGTTTGAGTGAACTCTGGGAGTTGGTGATGGATAGAGAGGCCTGGCGTGCTATGATTCATGGGGTCGCAAAGAGTCGGACACGACTGAGCGACTGAACTGAACTGAACTGAACTGATGATAACAGATTACTGCAGACTTAGCAGATCAAAGTGATTGAGATCTATTATCTTGTGGTTCTGTGGGTCTGAAGTTCAAGAAGATTATGGCTGGTCTGCTTCCATTAGTCTTACACAGTTGAAGTAATGGGATCACCATTTCATCGCCGGTTGTCTGATAAGTCATTCATTCTCATCTGCTGGAGCCCATATTTGCAGATTTTGGGCCTCTTTCAAAGCCAAGAATGCAATGCAGGCAGGAGACACGGGTTCAACCCCTGGTTTGGAAAGATCCCCTGGAGAAGGGAATGGATACCCTCTCCAGTATTCTTGCCTGGAAGAATTCCAGGGACAGAGAAGCCTGATGAGCTACAGTCCATGGGGTCACAAAGTGTCAGATACAACTGAGCAACTAACTTTCACAAAGCAATAATTGTTAGTGTCCAGTAAGTTCAGTTCAGTTCAGTCACTCAGTCGTGTCCAACTCTTTGCGACCCCATGAATCACAGCACACCAGGGCTCCCTGTCCATCACCAATTCCTGGAGTTCACTCAAACTCATGTCCATCGAGTCAGTGATGCCATCCAGCCATCTCATTCTCTGTCGTCCCCGTCTCCTCCCACCCCCAATCCCTCCTAGCATCAGACTCTTTTCCAGCGAGTCAGCTCATCACATTAGGTGGCCAAAGTATTGGAGTTTAAGCTTTAGCAACAGTCCTTCCAATGAACACCCAGGATTGATCTCCTCCAGAATGGACTGGTTGGATCTCCTTGCAGTCCAAGGGACTCTCAAGAGTCTTCTCCAGCACCACAGTTCAAAAGCATCAATTCTTCGGCGATCAGCTTTCTTCACAGTCCAACTCTCACATCCATACATGACCATGGGAAAAACCATAGCCTTGACTAGACGGACCTTGGTTGGCAAAGTAATGTCTCTGCTTTTTAATATACTATCAAGGTTGGTCATAACTTTCCTTCCAAGGAGTAAGCGTCTTTTAATTTCATGGCTGCAATCAGCATCTGCAGTGATTTTGGAGCCCCCCAAAATAAAGTCTGACAGTGTTTCCACTGTTTTCCCATCTATTTCCCATGAAGTGATGGGACCAGATGCCATGATCTTTGTTTTCTGAATGTTGCGCTTCAAGCCAACCTTTTCACTCTCCTCTTTCACTTTCATCAAGAGGCTTTTGAGTTCCTCTTCACTTTCTGCCATAAAGGTGGTGTCATCTGCATATCTGAGGTTATTAATATTTCTCCCGGCAATCTTGATTCCAGCTTGTGCTTCTTCCAGCCCAGCGTTCCTCATGATGTACTCTGCATAGAAGTTAAATAAGCAGGGTGACAATATACAACCTTGACGTACTCCTTTTCCTATTTGGAACCAGTCTTTTGTTCTATGTCCAGTTCTAACTGTTGCTTCCTAACCTGCATACAGGTTTCTCAAGAGGCAGGTCAGGTGGTCTGGGATTCCCATCTCAGAATGTTCCACAGTTTATTGTGATCGACACAGTCAAAGGCTTTGGCATAGTCAATGAAGCAGAAATAGATGTTTTTCTGGAACTCTCTTGCTTTCTCCATGATCCAGCGGATGTTGGCTATTTGATCTCTGGTGCCTCTGCCTTTTCTAAAACCTGCTTGAACATCTGGAAGTTCACGGTTCACATATGGCTGAAGCCTGGCTTGGAGAATTTTGAGCATGACTTTACTAGCGTGGGAGATGAGTGCAATTGTGCGGTAGTTTGATCATTCTTTGGCATTGCCTTTCTTTGGAATTGGAATGAAGACTGACCTTTTTCCAGTCCTGTGGCCACTGCTGAGTTTTCCAAATTTGCTGGCATATTGAGTGCAGCCTTTCACAGCATCATCTTTCAGGATTTGAAATAGCTCAATTGGAATTCCATCACCTGCACTAGCTTTGTTCATAGTGATGCTTTCTAAGGCCCACTTGACTTCACATTCCAAGATCTCTGGCTCTAGGTCAGTGATCACGTTATCGTGACTGTCTTGCTCATGAAGATCTTTTTTGTACAGTTCTTCTGTGTATTCTTGCCACCTCTTCTTAATATCTTCTGCTTCTGTTAGGTCCATACCATTTCTGTCCTTTATCGAGCTCGTCTTTGCATGAATTGTTCCCTTGATATCTTTAATTTTCTTGAAAAGATCTCTTGTTTTTCCTATTCTGTTGTTTTCCTCTATTTCTTTGCATTGATCACTGAGGAAGGCTTAGTGTCCATCTCTCTCTAATTCTTCTCTTTCTGCCTTATCTCTCCAATGCATGTCCTCTGCCTCAATATTCTGTCTTTTGCTTCAAAGACCCATATGATTACTTTGAACCTACACAGAGCATCTGAAATAGTCTCAATTTAAGATGAACTGATTGGTAATCTTAACTGTAACTCCAAAATCCCTCCCACAGCATTAACTAGATTAGTGTTTAAATAAGCAAAGGGTAGGAGTCTTGTGGTAAATGTGCCTAAAGCTTTTGGTTTCCATTTCTTGGGACATATCTTTTAAAATTAATTATATAGCATGGACAATGTTCTTGAACATATTTTTTTGTTGTTTAGTTTCAGTCACTATCAATACACATTTTTCCATTCTTCCACTAGTCATAAAACAAGAGTTAGATAAAACAGATTCTCTTGAAAGGAATCATAATTTCTAATGCTAAGAGTGGATATGTCATTACATGCAGAGCCAGTATATATGGATAGAGATTGAAAGCCTAGAAATAAATTTCTCAATATGATAAATTAAGATATTCTACTCATTCCGATTATCTTTCCAGCAACCCATCATTCTTCTGGGATTTCATTTTGCTATTTCAGATATAAGTGACATATTTTATTCAGTCAAAGCCACATTCATAATTTCACAGCAAAATATGACAAAAAACAAGTGCATTTTAGATGATAGATGGTGAAACTTGGGAGCAGGAACAAATTCTGATTTCGCTTATTTTTACTATATTTGCAGCTACCTCCAGCAATGAAGAGAGCAAGAGTATGTCATGGTAAATGTCTCTGTCCTAAAGCAAGCAGTAATTAGTCAATATTAGTATTTTGTATGAATCTTCATGCTTCATCTAAATCAGTCTCTGTAAAGAGATAAGTTGCTTCAGAAATGCCCTTAAGGCAACTACCAAATAATATCCATGATTTTGAAGGAGTTAATGTGTACCCCTTAGATAGCAGCTTATCTGAAGGTAACTAAGCCATTTGAGAATATTCTCTAAGATATTATAAATATAGGTAAAACTGAAAAATGACATTTAGTTCTGCATACAGATTAAAGAATAAATTAAGTATTATTTAATGGATTCCAAATCTGTTATCACTTTCCCTCCATTAAAAAAAATCAGGTAAGATTTAATGAAGAGCTAAACATCTTTCTAATTTCAAAGAGTTTTGAGAAATAACCATGCATCCCAAGAACGAATAGGGAATTGAGTTTATCTTTCCTTAAACACAAACAATAAATCTAGGTGCCAGTATGAACAGTTATTTTTCAATTTGCCCTACAGTGTTCCTAAGGTCATGTGTCCCATGTTCTATGCTTTCTGTAGGGGATCAGGAAAAAATGTCGAGGGAATGCTAATTACATACCCATTATAGAATTGTACAACATGCTGATTGATTACTAGGCACTAAAATCTATGCAAATAAGGAACTGAGGGTCAGAAGTTATGAAACACAAGAATGAAAAGAGGTCAAGAATCCCACACGTCTTCTCTATATCAGTAAGTGGAGAGATGTTGAAGTTTAAATGTGTTTTATTTTGATTTCATGTTAAGTACACAGTGTAACTAAAAGGGCATTGCATTGATTCTCACACATTGTATGAATTCTTTACCAGCTTCCCTGGTAACTCAGCTGGTAAAGAATCTGCCTGCAAAGCAGGAGACCCCAGTTCAATTCCTGCATCAGGAAGATCCCTTGAAGGGATAGGCTCTCCACTCAAGTATTCATGGGCTTCTCTGGTGGCTCAGATAGTAAAGAATCCACCTACAATGCAGGAGACCTGGGTTCGATCCCTGGGTTGGGAAGATCCCCTGGAGGAGGGCATGGCGAGCCACTCTAGTATTCTTGCCTGGAGAGTCCCCATGGACAGAGGAGCAGCTACAGTACATGAGGTAGCAAAGAATCAGACATGACTGAGCAAATAAACACATGCTTAAAACACAGCACATTGTATGAATATTGTATATATGCATAGTAAGTATTTAAAGGTAGTCAGTGGTGGTATAGGAAGATGTCCTTGTCCTCAGTCAAATTCTAGTTACATCTATGCTGACTTAGAAAAAAAAATCTACAAATTTTATCATCAACTGACTCCAAAATGTATACTATTTCCAAAGAGGCAAAGAATTTCTGAGCATGCATTGCTTATAATTTTTTTAGAAAGTCCAAATATAATCACATTTTTCTTGTGTTTATAGAGACTCACTCATCTTTCACAATACTACTTGTTAGCACTGAGAAATATATAGGTAACTGACAGTAGCATATGTCTCCTGATATACAATAAAGTCCCTTTTCTGTAGTACAGGATGATATATATACCTCATTTTACTTCACTGTCTTTGAGATCGCCCATTTTGTGTGGATTCCCTGTAACTTCAAAATTTAATCTGATGTTCTCCCGTTAACCTGTTTCATGTTAATTTAATTATTAGGTGAGACGGAAGAACTGGGGAGGGTAGAGGAAAAATTTCCCTCCACGATAATCTGTTGAGGGGGTTAAATTAGGTAGTATATTTGAAGCATTTACTAGAATGCTTAGCATATATTTGGCACACAATAATATTAGCTAGTCAGAGAAGGCAATGGCAGCCCACTCCAGTACTCTTGCCTGGAAAATCCCATGGACAGAGGAGCCTGATAGGATATTAGCTAGTAATTTTGATAGAAGTACAAACAGAGCACTTTTAAGAAAATAATATCTCAGTGTTACAATCAATAGAAAAGCGCCATGTTGCTTCTATAACATTGTGTGTGTGCTTTATATTCATTTCATTTAAGAATTACAATCTACATTTGAAAGACTCTTAGGTTACAAAACAAAAATAAGATAGACTCAATGTGAATAAAATCACATTTAATTAATATTTTCCCCTTACTTAGTCCAGTGCGTTATACACAGTTCACTTATGAGTAATGCTTGCTGAATAAATAAATAAAGGGATGGAAAGATGAGTGTAAGTATGCATCCATAAGTGAAAAGCATTCTGAATCATAGAAAAAATACGGAATGATTATAATTTTGACATCTAATTTGAGCAGATTGCCACATTTCAGCAATAGTTCTAAAGATAAAGAAAAGTAGGGCAAAAAGAAGTATTTAAGTTTCTGCTTTTACTTCTTTTCTAAGGAAAAGAAGATTTTTTTCCCCCTGACATTAAGTATGAGCACGATTTGGAGAGAGTTTGTGCTACAGAGGAAAGAGATTCTATTAGTTTGTCCTGGTTTTGCCACAATCTAGCCATGTGAGTTTAATCTCCCTAGAATTTTGGATTCCTCAGTTGTAAAACGAAGGAGTAGAACAAGAGTACTGACAAAGTTGAAAGTTTTACTTTCAAATTTTTGTAGTTTAGAAAAAAGAAACTATATATATATCATTTATTTAAAGCCACTGTATCAGGGAGCAAGAGTGGTTTATTTTATGAAAATGCAACCTTAAGAAGTTAGATCTATGCTACTCTAGTGGGATTTAATTTGATTCTGAGATCCTGGCCACTGCTAATCACAAAGGATCATTCACTCCTAGCTTCAGTTCAGTTCAGTTCAGTTCAGTCGCTCAGTTGTGTCCAACTCTTTGCGACCCTATGAATCACAGCACGCCAGGGCTCCCTGTCCATCACCAACTCCCAGAGTTCACTCAAACTCATGTCCATCGAGTCGGTGATGCCATCCAGCCATCTCATTCTCTGTCGTCCCCGTCTCCTCCCACCCCCAATCCGTCCCAGCATCAGATTCTTTTCTAGTGAGTCAACTCATCGCATGAGATGGCCAAAGTATTGGAGTTTCAGCTTTAGCAACAGTCCTTCCAATGAACACCCAGGATTGATCTCCTCCAGAATGGACTGGTTGGATTTCCTTGCAGTCCAAGGGACTCTCAAGAGTCTTCTCCAGCACCACAGTTCAAAAGCATCAATTCCTCGGCGATCAGCTTTCTTCACAGTCCAACTCTCACATCCATACATGACCACGGGAAAAACCATAGCCTTGACTAGACGGACCTTGGTTGGCAAAGTAATGTCTCTGCTTTTTAATATGCTATCTACGTTGGTCATAACTTTCCTTCCAAGGAGTAAGCATCTTTTAATTTCCTGGCTGCAATCAGCATCTGCAGTGATTTTGGAGCCCCCAAAAATAAAGTCTGACACTGTTTCCATTGTTTCCCCATCTATTTCCCATGAAGTGATGGGACCAGATGCCATGATCTTTGTTTTCTGAATGTTGAGCTTCAAGCCAAACTTTTCACTCTCCTCTTTCACTTTCATCAAGTGGCCTTCGAGTTCCTCTTCACTTTCTGCCATAAGGGTGGTGTCATCTGCATATCTGAGGTTATTAATATTTCTCCCGGCAATCTTGATTCAAGCTGGTGCTTCTTCCAGCCCAGCGTTCCTCATACACTCCTAGCTTAGCTGGAGGCAATGGAAGTCAGACTGGATACAATCAGACTTGTCTTTAAATCTCAGCTGTTGCTACTTGCTAGCTGTGGCCGGATAATCTTTCTATTCCTTTTTATCCTCATCTTATAGTAAGGGAATAATAATAGTATATACTTTCTGAGCTTCTTTGAAGGGTTGAATGAGTTACTGTAATGTATTTAGTAAGCACCAATAAATGTGAACTGTCTAGATTCCCAGGTGGCTCAGTGGTAAAGAATCTGCCTGCCAATGCAGGAGACACAGAAGACGCAGGTTTGATCCCTGGGTCAGAAAGATCCCCTAGAGTAGGAAATGGCAACCCACTCAAGTATTCTTCCCTGGAAAATTCTATGGACAGGGAAGACTGACAGGCTACAGTACAGAGTCAACTGTAGGTTTTAAAAAGTCAACATGACTTAGAGACTGAACAAGAGCAACAAATTAATATTGAAACTTACAGTTGGTTAGAGGAGTTTTCAGAAGATGAATGGACAGCTGCTTTGTGTCGTTCATCCTTTCCTACTAGACACAGGTCCTTGGCTGGCAGTGGCCATGCCTTTATTTATTCTTCGGAACTAATTGACAATAAATATATGTTAAGCTCCATCTATGTTCCAGGCTTCCCAGGTGGCACTAGTGGTAAAGAACCCGCCTGCCAGTGCAGGAGATATAAGAGACTCAGATTTGATCCCTGGGTCCAGAGGATCCCTTGAAGGAGGCCATGGCAACCCACTCCAATATTCTTGCCTGGAGAATCCCCATGGACAGAAGAGCCTGGCAGGCTACAGTCCATATTGTTGCAAAGAGTTGAACATGACTGAAGTGACTTAGCATACACACACACACACATAGACACACACACACACACAGACACACACACACACCTATGTCCCAGGCACTGTATAAGCACAGACAATGCACTAATGAGCAAACTTATACATGGATCATGACCAAAGAGCTTGAGTGGGACAGAAATAACAAAATCATCCAACAAATAAATGGCTGATTTCATTAATTTTATTTTTGTTTTATAGTCACATGACTAATTATAACCAATTTTATGCTTATAAATATTTAAGAAAAACAAAAAATACATGACAGGAGAAACATATATTATTCAGTACAGTTCATTGTT
Organism: Moschus berezovskii; assembly: GCF_049115385.1. Lineage (NCBI taxonomy): Eukaryota > Metazoa > Chordata > Mammalia > Artiodactyla > Moschidae > Moschus > Moschus berezovskii. The sequence continues at coordinate 35,613,138 of NC_142483.1, read as the reverse complement.
TTGCCCTCTGCCTACATATTTAGTCTAAGGAAGCCAACCTGATCTACATTCGTTTTTTTTTTTTTTTTTCTGATCTATATTCTTTAAGACAGCCTTGTGAACCTCTATGAAATACTAAACTTGAGGGTTTTATTCATTCATACTAGGATTCAGCAGTGTTCTAAATACTAGAGATGCTTCAATGAACAAGACATAAAAGATCCCTGTTCTCAAGGTGTCTATATTCTATATTGCAGACAATTACCTAGAAAATAAGTGGATACATAAATAAGTAGAACTATATACAGTGAAAAGTGTTTTGCAGGAAATTAAAAACTAGACAAATGATAATATGATAGTGTGTGCCTTGGTAACTGTATTCAGCTGACTGATTAAGAAAAAGCCTCTTGAAGGAAGTGACATTTGTGCTGAAAGCTGATTGATGAGAAGGAGCTTTTCATGGCAGGCAGTCATGGAAGAAGAAAATCCCAAGGAGAGGTAGCAGGTTATTCAAAGGTCCAAAAGTGGGAACTTAGCATGTTGGGGGAACTGAAAACTCAGTGAGGTTGGAATGCAGTGAGTAAGCAAGAGAAAGTTTGCAGCAGAGAGAGGAAGAATTCAAATCATATAGGACTTTGTAAGATAAAGTAGGGAGTTGAATTTTATTCTAAATGAAATGGATACCTGTTGCAAGTCTTTAAGGTGGGGGGGCGGCTATCTGATATGTAATTTAGGAATAATTTTTTGTGATTTAATATGATGGGAAAGATTCTAAAAGTGTAAAAAAGAACAGAAGCCGTTAAGAAGTTTTGTCAGTGCTTCATACACCAGACAATGGTGGTTGGTGTGGTGATTTTTTTTAAAATGAGAGAGTTATAGTTTGTTTTAAAGGTAAAGTTCATAGAAACTCCTGATACATTGGATGTAGTAGGTAAGGAAAAGGAAAATATAAAGCATAATTCTGAGAATTTTGGCTCAGGAAATGAGACAGAAGGTGTTATCATTTAATCAGGAAAAGACTTACTAGAATAAGAGAAGGTTGAGTGTATTGACCAGATGTTGACAAACTTTACATAAGGGACCTGACAGTAAGCATCTTTGCATGTGAAGGCCATACAGTGTTTGTTGCAACTCCCCAGTTCTACCACCCCAGTGTGAAATAAGCTATAGACAAAATGTTTTTTTTTTTTTAAAGTAATAATAATGTGATTGTATTCCAATTAAATTTTACTTAAAATTATGTGGAATGTCAGATTTTATTTACAGTTGTACTTTGCCAACAGAAGGTATAGACAAAAATTTTGTTCAAGTCATGTTAAGTTTGAAATGCATTTTAAACATCCAAATGAAATAACCAAGTTGGATATTTAATCCTGGTGTTCTGAGGAGCAATGAGGACTCCAGTGTGAGATTTGGGATTTATCAGCATTTCAATTGTACTGAATTCGAGCCTTAATGTTGAGTGTACACATAAAGATTAAAAAAAAGGAGACTCAAGGATAATGTATTGAAACACTCCAATATTTGAGGTAAGCTAGAAACTACTACCAAGTCTTCAAACTTTATAAGTGAAACATGCCAAATTTAACAGATGGTGTCCAGGCCTCCTTCAAGAAGCACTTCCCCCTGCAGGTAGGACTTGGTAGCATCCACTTATGAGGCATAAAGGAGCTTAAAAGGAGATGGTTAGACCTGCAACTCTGTGCAATGTAGGCTCACAGGTAAAGAGATTGGTGTGTCCTGTGCCTCTAAGTCAATTATGCTTCTAATAAGATGGCAGAAAGAAGTGGGAGGGGTAAATTAATTCTGAAGGAGCCTCATTCCTCTCATTTTTAATAGCTTTCCCTAAGATTTCTCCTTGACTAAATACCTACTTGAGATAGACAACAGTGCAATTTGGGGAGGCAGATAAATTTCTCTCTTTTCTCTTCTTCAAAATATCTTTGGATTGGGGAGGGAGAGGAATGGACTAGGAGTTTGAGGTTAGTAGATGCGTACCATTACATTTAGAATAGATAAACAACAATATCTAATGTATGGCACAGGGAACTACATTCAATATTCTGTGATAAACCATAGTGGAAAGAATATTTAAAAAATGAATATATGTCTATAACTGAATCACTTTGCTGTACAGCAGATTGGCAAATATTGCAAATCGACTCTTCTTCAGTTTAAAAACTGTGAAGATCTATGGAATTATCTTTTTAAAAATGGTGTTAATCTTATAAATCATAGCACCTTATATCTGTACATGGCTGGCATTACGCATTATATGCCATATGCATTATATGCATTACGTACAATATCTTTCCATTATTTTTAATTTACAAATGAGGAATTAAATCCAGAGATGATGAACAACATGGCTTAATTTAAACAAGCAATGAAAAACCAAGAATGATGTTAGGTCTTGTTTACCTGTATTCTTTGCTCTTTCCTTTAACTAACAGACTCTAATCACTTACACTGATATTCATTCATTAATTCAGTTAATACTAAAGCTTGAGGCCAACTTTGTATCCATTCCGTGCTGGTACTAGGTTTATAGTACTAGTTATAAAGCACAAATTGTCCTTCCCTTACTGGGACTCCGTGGCAAATAGATGGGGAAACAGTGGAAACTGTGGCTGACTTTATTTTCTTGGGCTCCAAAATCACTGCAGATGCTGATTGCAGCCATGAAATTAAAAGATGCTTACTCCTTGGAAGGAAACTTATGACCAACCTAGACAGCATATTAAAAAGCAGAGACATTACTTTGCCAACAAAGGTCTGTCTAGTCAAGCGTATGGTTTTTCCGGTGGTCATGTATGGATGTGAGAGTTGGACTATAAAGAGAGCTGAGCACCAAAGAACTGATGCTTTTGAACTGTGGTGTTGGAGAAGACTTGAGAGTCCCTTGGACTACAAGGAGATCCAACCAGTCCATCCTAAAGGAGATCAGTCCTGAGTGGTCATTGGAAGGACTGATGCTGAAGCTGAAACTCCAATACTTTGGCCACCTGATGCGAAGAGTTGACTCATTTGAAAAGACTCTGATGCTGGGAAAGATTGAGGGCAAGAGAAGGGGATGACAGAGGATGAGATGGTTGGATGGCATCACTGACTCAATGGACATGGGTTTGGGTGGACTCTGGGAGTGGGTAATGGACAGGGAGGCCTGGGGTGCTGCAGTTCATGGGGTCGCAAAGAGTCAGACATGACTGAGTGACTGAACTGAACTGAACTACTGGGAAGAAAACAATAACAAGGAATGTTCAAAATAATAACAAAACACTTATGATAAGAGTCATAAAATAAAAATGAGCAGCCTGCTCTTGGACAAAAATCACGGGTAGGTCTAATTTGAAGTGGCAAATAATAAGTATAAATCTCTCAAATGTGGTGAAATTTAAGCAGAAATCTAGAAATTGAAAACAGCCGAGTATGTGAAAGGTGGGAGAAGAAATATTCTAGGTAAAAGGAAGTTGTGGCAAGGAAAAGGTTTTATATGTTCGAAAAACTAAAAATTTGCCAGTGCAATGAAAATGAAAAACACAAGGGAGAGGCTGTCAGGAGAAGCTGGAAAGGTGGTCAGAGGGCTAGAAGAAGGAAAGTATTGCTTGTCATAAAAGGAGTTTACATTTTGTTCTGGGTTCAGGAGGAAGTCAGTGCACTGTTTCTAGGGAAAAATGGCATCGTTATTTTATGAGATACTCTTAACAATGCTGTTACATAAGTAAGAGAAGTATTGTGATACCTAGTGGGCTATAGCATGAAAAGATGGAGACAGACCTCAGGTAATTTGCTTCAGTTATACAGCTATTTAGTTGCAAACTTCTCATCTAGGTTTCTCTGCCTAGCCTGGTGGAAATATCCACAATAAACTTTAATATGAGAAGGAATACCTCATGGGTTAAAAATAGTTACACAGTTTCTGAAACTGTTGTCAAAATGTGTAACTCCAGAGAAGCAGAGAAAAAGTCAGCTTTCAGCAGCAGATTGCAGTTTTTTAGCTTTAGAAAGTTTAAAATCAAACTGCTTATGGGATTTTTGGCTATGGAACACTGTTTATAGCATTTGTCATCTTTTTTAAAAAGAGAGCTTGCAGTGTTTAACAGATAAACTTTATCCACTGGTTAGTATCATGAGAATTAATTAGTTAAAACTATACATATATTTTTAGAATAAAGACAGCTAATATGTTAATAAATCATGTTCTTGCTGCCCTAAATCACACATGCTAATATCAGAGTTTGTTTAGGAACTTTTCACTTCCCTAAAGTAAAATTTTTGATTTTCTGCTTTTGTTTGTTGTTGCATCGTTAGTGTCTACACAAAGTCTGACTTGAAATAAATAATTAATTTGTGTTCCCAGAAATAAATTAAAGTATGACTGTATAAACCCATTGAAAAGTGAGATTATGAAGATACTGATTATTTTGAGTTTAACTGCATTATTAGATCAATGGTTATATCATCTAAACTGTTCTTTTCATGTAAAGTGAAAATTAACTGAATATAATGTATATATGTACGTGCATGTGTGTGTAATTTATTCAACATATTGTGAGACAGTGGCAGGATAGGGGGTCAAAATGTCAAGTTTCTATTCTTTGCCCTGTCTCATCACTCACTAATTTATAATGTCAAGAAGAGAATCTCTTTAGAACAGTCTTCAGAATGTTAAGACATACGTTCAAATGTTTTTTAAATACAGAGATCATACAGCATAAGAATTTTCTTCTTGTCCTATCAAAAAGGTTGCAATCCTGATCACTCTATCCATAATAACCTCTCAAGTTATTCTCCTTATAATTTCTGTGTTTGTTTCCTTCTTGACAATGATGCAAGCTACAATTGAATTATTCATTTGTCTATTTCCTATCTGCCCCAGCAGAGAATAAGACCATGAGAAAAGAAAACTTGTCCTTCTTATCTTTCACTTCATTTCTAGAGACTTGAACAATGCCAAAGCTCAAGGTGCTCTGTAAATACTGAGTTGACCAAAAAGTTTATTTTCCATAAGCTGTTATGGAAAAACCTGAATGAAATGAACTTTTTGGATAACCCAACATTTGGAGAATGAGCCAAAAGGTTAACGTGTAGTCTAACTTCACATATGTAACTAAAGTGTTAATCACTCAGTCATGTCTAACTCTTTGCGACACCATGGACTGTAGCCCACCAGGCTCCTATGTCCATGGGATTCTCTGGGCAAAAATACTGGAGTAGGTTGCCATTGCCTACTCCAGGGGATCGTCCCTGCCCAGGGACAGAACCTGGTCTCCTGCATTGCAGGCAGATTCTTTACCATCTGAGCCACCAGGGAAGCCCAGATATGTAACTAAGACTTCTTTAAATCCTCATACCATTTCCATTTATTCTTCACATCATTTTTCTTCAACAAGTATCTTTTAAAAGGCTTTATATACCAGATATTATACTAGATTTTTGTGTAGCAAAGTGGAAATAAACATAATCTTTGAGGGAAGCAGGCTCTAAATAAGAAACACACATGAATAAAATAATCATATCTTATAATAATGATGTCTGATGGCCATATTGAGTACTGATTTATGGGAAACAGGAGAACGTGGGAGAAAGGTTTGGATGGAAAACCTGAATGAGTTATGAGAGCCTGGGAATAAGCTCAGGGAACAGTAAGAGACTCCAAGAAGGGAACAGTCTTGGGATTTCAGAGGAACATAAAGGAAAAGTAAAATGAGGCTGGAATACAATGATCAATAAAGAAAGCAAAGCATAGTGTAGGAAGCTATCAGATAGGAAGTGAAAGTCTCTCAGTTGTGTCCGACTCTTTGTGACCCCATGGACTATACAATCCATGGAATTCTCCAGCCCAGAATACTGGAGTGGGTAGCCTTTCCCTTCCTCAGGGGATCTTCCCAACCCAGGGGTCAAACCCAGGTCTCCCACACTGCAGGCAGATTCTCTACCAGCTGAGCCACAAGGGAAGTCAAGAAGATCAGACAGGAATGCCTGATAAAATACAGGGAAACCAGTTGAATTTTAGATAAACAGTGATTTTGTATGTGTAGAAGTATGTCCCCGATATTTTGTGAGACATATAAAAACTTAATTAGCCTTTATCATAAATTCAAATTTAACTGGGCATTTTTATATATACAGTTGACCCTCATTATTTATAGATTCCATATTGTGAGTTTATAAATTTGCCTCCTTGCTGACATTTATTTGTAACCCCTAAACCAATACCCATGATATTGTCACAACAATAAATGAACATGTGCTGAGAGTCAAAAAATTTAACTCACCCAACATACACTGTCCCAGCTGAAGTCAAACCAGGCAGTGGTGTACCTTCCTGCTGGAGCTCTCATACTGATAATATGTACACGGCCTTTACATAGTCTGTTAGCACCACATATTTTTGTGTTCTTGCTGGTGACTTTTCTGTTTAAAGTGGTCCCCAAGTTCTGTCTAGTGTTCCTAAGCCAAGAAGATTGTGATGTGCCTTAAGAAGAAAATATGTGTGCTAAATAAGCTTCATCCAGATATGAGTTATAGTGCTATTGGTCATAAATGCAAATATTAATGAATATATACACACACACACATATATATGGGCTTCCCTGGTGGCTCAGACAATAAAGAATCTGCCTTCAATGCAGGAGACACAGGTTTGATCCCTGAGTCAGGAAAATCCCCTGGAGAAGGGAATGGCTACTCACTCCAGGATTCTTGCCTGCAGAATTTCATGGACAAAGGAGTCTGGTGGGATACAGTTCATGGGGTCACAGAGTTGGACATGACTGAGCGACTAACATTTTCACTTCCATATATATATATATCCTTAAACAGAAATACACATAATAAAGATTATGTATCGATTGACTGTGTGCTGTGCTTAGTCACTCAGTCATGTCCGACTCTTTGCGACCCCATGGACTGTAGCCCTCCAGGCTCCACTGTCCATGGGGATTCTCCAGGCAAGAATAGTGGAGTGGGTTGCCATGCCCTCCTCCAGGGGATCTTCCCAACCCAGGGATCGAAACCAGGTCTCCCACACTGGAAGCAGATTCTTTACTGTCTGAGCCACCAGGGAAGACCATTGATTGATTAGTTGGTGAAAATATTACAACCAGAGGCTCTCAAAAGCCTAACTCTCTATTTTTTTCAAGAACAATAATTCTATACTTGCTAATTCAGTGTTGCTGGCAATTTTATAGCACATAGGTACTGTGAATAACAAGAATCAATTATATATATATATATGTAAGTACATATACACACAAGTGTGAAGAATATGTTTATGTGTGTTATATTTATTTACATTTATATATTTTGTATAATTTATAAATGCATAAGACATAAAATTTTGTAACATATATATATATATGTGTGTGTGTGTGTGTTTTATATGGATTTCCCAGGTGGCTCAGTGGTAAAGAAATTGCTTGCCAGTGCAGGAGATGCAGCTTTAATCCCTGGGTCAGGAAGATCCCCTGGAGGAGGAAATGGCAACCCATTTCAGTATTATTCTTGGAAAATCCTATGGATAGAGGAGGCTGGCATTCTATAGTTCATGGGATCATAAAGAGTTGGACATGACAGCACGCATGCACGTGTTATATATACAATTTTTTTCTTAATCTGGCAACATGAGATACCATGCAGAGCCTTTTAGACTATGCTTCTATGTTGAAATGTCTTTGCAATTTTATCAGCAAGAGCTTAAAAATGGAGAATTTGTTGAGGGCGGCTGAAATTCGGAAGCAAGGTGAGCCATTTAGTGTCTATTGTGTTAGCCAAGGTAAGTACAGAAGATAAACTGCTTTGGGTAAAGATAAGAACTAATGGGCATTTTCAAGCTTAATTCTGAAGATAGAATAAGGCTATGGGCAAGCTACAGGAACCCCCCCATAAACATGAATAGCTATATGTACACCAGACTAGAGCGAAGGTTAGAGGTGGAGATGGTATTAGCTATAGCTTTAGTGGGTCATTACAAAAACAAACTATGGTAACACATAAAGAGGCTGGTGTAATATATACTTATGGGGACTATGCAGGAAATCTTAATGCATTCCCCCACAGGGCTCACCATTCACAAGCCAACCTTATATTTTGCCATAAGTGTTAGCTGAAAGGATTTTTTCTTAATGTTTCCAGGATGATTATTTTTAAATAGCTCACATGACATCATTTTAGCATCAACATAGTTTTCATATCCATGAAAATCTATTTGCAAGTGACTTGGATGCTCCCTTAGATTTAGTAGTATGGACGCATATTTGTCAACTGTCCAAAGCTTTGTTAGTATTCCACAGAAATAAACATATAAATATGCAGATGCTCCTCTTCTTGGCCAGCATCAGCAACATAAGGCACCAAAGCCTGCCATGTGATTCAAACCTTGTAGTCTTTAATTCAACACTAATGGCTGAGACGTAAGAGCAAACACTTGCTCGTATTCCAGAGTCATCTGCTATGAAATCCGCTTGGCAGTTCAAGTTAGAGAAATGTTGACACAGAAAATGTTAAATAAAGATTTGCTTTAAACCTCCATACTTCATAGGGCTTAAGTTGTTTCCGGTTTATGAGTGATAAATAGTCTAAGATCAGATGTTAAAAAGACTCCCATTTCTAGCAGGCAAGTGTTGGAAGAATACAAAGAATGTAGTGGAACCCTTTCCAGATGCAAATATAGGGCATAAAATGCTAGAATCTGGATTGTATTGGTTTTAGATGAACTATTGTGGTGAAAAAAAAATGGTTTTCCTACATTAAGTAATTAAACAATAGAATGCAAACACATTATTTATTCAAATTGTTTGTATACATAAAATGTGTAGTTTAGTGCATTACAATTTTGAAACATTAACATAGAATGGCACAAAGAAAAAGACAGGAGGAAAAGCTGCTATAGCTGCTAAATGTTTGCTCAAAGTTCTCTCTGTAACTACTCAAGGAAAAAATAAATCATTAATTATGTCTACTAATTTAAGTATGTACCCAAACAGTAGAGTCGGAAAGAAAAAGAATAAAATTCAGTTTGCTCTGTGTGCATATGGGCGTATGCACCTGTACATACATGGGATTGAGAAAATGTAGATGAGGAGGGAATAACAGACTACATTTCTACATGAGATATGGAATGCTATTTTTGTTGGCATCCCAACTCATAACTTACTGCTCAATTCCAAAAGAAACTCCATACAAAGTGATTCCCTCTTTGTAAATTAAAATATGTTACCAGACTTAGAAGTGCAACACTATTCCCTTCAAGCTTTTTCAAGGGTGTTCAACATTTAATCTGACTCAAATGAACATGATCAGCAGATATAATGTCCCTCAGAGTAAGCTTGTGTATATTTAAGGAAAAGGGAGGAAAGAGGTAAAACAAAAATATTATTAGACGTAGATATTTTTATACCCAATAGTCTTTGGATGTGCAAAATTTTACCTTCTGACCCTGTCTTCCAAAATGTTCACACACAAACAAAAATTATTTTCCTCATATCAAGCCTTGCTATTTGTATGATTTTTACATTTGTATGATTTTTACATTTGAATAAAATTTTGAGGTTTCAAAAAAATTATTTTATAGGGTAGCTCATTGCATTTTTATGCTCTAAATCCATACCACCAAGCCTGACTGTAAGATTCTTCATAATCTAACTTCTATTTTGCCTCTTTCTTCCCTTTCTCAATACTAATAGTGTTTAATCTTCCTCTCAACACTTCTTCACGCTCTGTGCTTGGAATTTGGTTCTTTTCCACTTAACTCTGGTGGGTAATAAGGTCCCAGAGTATCACCATCACCTGGGAGCTTATTAGACATGCAGATTCTATGGCTCCAGCCTAGGCCTCAGAATCAAAAATTCTGAGGTTGGGGCCCAGCATTTAACATTCTAATAAGCCCTCCTGGCAATTCTAATGCATGCTCAAGTTTTCAAACCACCAACCTAACTTTTTGGTTTTGAGGCCCAGATCATAGTCACCTCCTATAGGAACTTACTCACAAATTTTCTCAATTGACCAAATGTCCTCCTCCTTGTGCTCTTATTAACCCCAATATATCAATGCTTATAATTTATTTTGAAATTATTTGCTTATATTTTTGCAGTAGGGATCAGAATTCCTTTACTACAATTCATATGTGTAAAAACAAAACAACAGTGGCCAAACATTTATTTCCTGAAAGTGGTTTTCTCATGATTTAGGTAGGCGATATAGCATAGTGATTAAAAGAATGAATTAAATTCTGGCTCTGCCACTTACTACCCGGGTGACTTTGTGAAATTTGCTTCCTCTCTGTGGATCTCATTTGTAAAATGGGCAAAATAATGTCACTAGACTGTTGTAAGGACTAAATAGGTTAAATTATGGAAAGCCCCTAGCATAGTGCCTGTATGTAGACAACAGTACCTAAGTATTTTTCTCCATTGTCTCTTTCTTCTCCATCTGGGACCATGATAATAAATATTTCAGACTTTTGTTCCCATGCCCTTTGTTTTTTATGCTCTTTTCGGGATCTTTCCATATTTTTATTTTCTTATTAATGTTTCAGTATACGTCTCTCCTGACCTACTAACCATTCATTAATCCTGTTGTCAATTGTATCTAATATGTTGTTCTTTGAATCATAGTTCTTAATTTCTTTTATTTTACATTTCAAAAATTGTATCTATTTTATAGTTTAAAGTTGCTGCTGCTGCTGCTGCTGCGTCACTTCAGTCGTGTCCGACTCTGTGTGACCCCATAGACGGAAGCCCACCAGGCTCCCCCATCCCTGGGATTCTCCAGGCAAGAACACTGGAGTGGGTTGCCATTTCCTTCTCCAATGTGTGAAAGTGAAGTTGCTCAGTTGTGTCCGACCCTTAGCGACCCCACGGACTGCAGCCTACCAGGCTCCTCCATCCAGGGGATTTTCTAGGCAATAGTACTGGAGTGGCTTGCCATGAAAGGGTTCCCAGTTAAATATAAATTTCAAATAAGCAAGAAATAACTTGTAGTATGGATAAGTCCTAAATATTTTATTTTATGAGATATAATTTTAATAAAACAGGTATTTGCTATTTACCTGAAAGTTTCCTTTGACTTGAAATTCTGTGTTTTTATTTGCTAAATCTGCCAATCCTATTTCCAGTTCTCTATTAACATTTTTATGACAATTTTTTAGTATATAAAACTAAACACTATTATTTCAAAATCTATGTATAATAACGGAAACATCTGGAAGTTGTCCTAGGAGTCTGTTTTTTTTTTTTTTTCTTTCTTGGTGTTAGTTATATGGACTTGTATACTGATGTGGTAGGCAGAATTCTAGGATGGCTTCCAAGATTCCTGACCCCTGGTGTGTATGCCTTGTCTAATATTCTCCCTTGAATGAGAGATGGAACTGTGAATATGATGGGATTTCATTCCCCTGATGATATTATTTTCTATGACAAGGGATTTTACAAATGTAATTAAGGTCCTTAATCAATTGACTTTAAATTAATCAAAAGAGATTTTATTCTTATTCATCCTTAATCACATGAAAAGGTCAGGGTGATTTGACCTAATTATATTAACTCTTTAAAAGTGGGTTTAAAGCTCAAGGACAAGAGAAGTCAGAGGGATTTAAATCAAGGAGATGCTCTTTGTTGGCCTTGAAGATAAAGCAAATTTTGTGTTGTAAGAGGGGCATATGGGAAGAAACTATAGGCTTATTTTTGGGACCTGTAGCATCTCCCAGACAATTGCCAGTAAGAAAATAGCAACATCAGTCCTGAGGCCACACAGAACCAAACCTGAACATTCTTAAGAGAAGACCCCCAGCCTCAGATGGGATCACAGCCACAGCTGACACTTTGATTCCAACGTAGGAGTCCCCAGACAACCTGTGATGATAGTAGAAGCTATAAGAGTAAGTTTGTGCTTCTTTTCTAGTGGTTTTGGTGTGAGAATTGGTCTATATCAAACTAGCTTACCAGTATAAGCTACAAAGACTTCATATAAAATTTTAACATTTCTATCAATCCAGATAGATCCACTCTAGATGCATCATTGTTTATAAAGATACTTGTGACCCTACAAGTATAAGAGTGTCTAAAAATACTCTCTTAGGAAATATGAGAAAATCAAAATTTTCAAGTAAATATGGATCGTTATTAGGAGACGGGTGTTATATTCTTAAGCTTCCCTGGTAGCTCAGCTGGTAAAGAATCTACCTGCAATTCAGGAGACCCCAGTTCTATTCCTGGGTTGGGAGGATCCCCTGGAGAAGAAATAAGCTACCCACTTCAGTGGTAGCTTACCTGGTGGCTAAGATGGTAAAGAATCCCCCTGCAATTCTGGAGACCTGAGTTTGATCCCTGGGTTGGGAAGATTCCCTAGAGGAGGGCTTGGCAACCCACTCCAGTATTCTTGCCTGGAGAAACCCCATGGACAGAGGAGCCTGGCGGGCTGCAGTTCACAGAGTCGCAAAGAGTCGGACACAACCAAGCGGCTAAGTGTAGCATTATATTCTTAGATCTGTAAACAGTTGTCATATAGATTTTATTTTTTAAATCATACTCTCTATTTGAATTCAGTCTGCCCCCAACAGAACGTCTTTCCAGCCTTTGACATCAGAATATACAAGTACTGAAAGTTTGGGGAAAACAATGGGAGCAGTCACCAGAAATTAATTGCAATAGTTTATAAAGTGTCATAGCTTGACAATATTTTCTCTCCAAAAGCAGCATAGAGTGTAAGAGGCAAAGATATTCACTCTGAAGAAAACAATATCCCCAAAGCAAATGACTCTTCTCTGGAAACAACTGGATTATCTCTTTAGGAAAAGCTAAAGTCTTTAATGCGGAGAAGGTAAAGGAAACCCACTCCAGTGTTCTTGCCTGGAGAATCCCAGGGATGGCGGAGCCTGGTGGGCTTCCATCTGTGGGGTTGCACAGAGTCGGACACGGCTGAAGCAACTTAGCAGCAGCAGAAGCAAGGTCTTTAATGAGGATGCTGGTTCTTTTCTTACCTTAGCACTTAGGGTATCTGTGACAGTATCACTGTCCTTTTATTTCATTTATTTATTTTTGTTTCTATTTTTTTTTCTTTTTGTATCTTCACTGTCCTTTTAAAGTATGAAGTGACAACCAGAGATCCTTAAAATCAGCAACATGGAGGAGTAGGAACCAGGGAAATAAACAGACGAGCTTGTTTGAAAAGAAACAGACCTGATTTATAGGAAAAAATTTGAAGTTATAATCTATATGGAAAGATTTTAAAACCTATTAAAACCTTTAAAAAATCAATAGTGTGCTATAAAATTTCAAAATCAAGACAGGTCTCTTAGAAAATAATTGTCAAAAATTAGCAATAAAAGTTCTAAACAAATTTGAGTAATTCCTAGGAACAATGAAGGAAAAAATACGAAAATGAGAAAAACACAGGTTCAATATCTCAGAAAGAACAAAAGAACTATTTCTTTTATAGAAATAATAGAAATAGAAAAAATAGAAAATAATAGAAGATTATTTTACAGAGATGAAGAGAGACATAAAACCTTCAGTATTGAGCCCAGAATATCAAAGAATCCAGACACACTGTCTTGAAATTTCATAACACTAGACATTTAAAAAAAAAAAAAAAACTCCCAGAAATTTCCTGAGGAAAAAAAGTGGGTTCACTACTGATGAGAAGAGCATCAAATTCTCATCACCTATCTGTTCTGTTCTGTTCCGTCGCTCAGTCGTGTCCGACTCTTTGCGACCCCGTGGACTGTAGCCTACCAGGCTTCTCCGTCCATGGGATTCTCCAGGCAAGAATACTGGAGTGGGTTACCGTTTCCTTCTCCAGGGGATCTTCCCGACCCAGGGATTGAACCTGGATCTCCCGCATTGGAGGCAGACGCTTTAACCTCTGAGCCACCAGGGAAGCCCCCTCATCACCTATAACTGATGCTAAAAGGCAAGGGACACATAACTTTAAATTTGGGAGGATTGAGAAGGAAGTGAAGGAGGAAGGGAGAAAAGAAAGAAAGAAAAGACATTTTCAGACACACAGATAGAAGGAAAATTATCTCCTGTTTGCCCACCCTTTTATAGGCATAGCCTTTATAACAGCCTAAAATCAAAAACAGAAAACTTTATTTCTGGAGAGGAAAATGGGTAGGAGAGAGACTGTGGCTACTGTTGCTGCTATTTTATTGCAAAACTGCAGCCATTGGATTTATAACTAGTGTTAATCTTAAGTATGCCCTGATTTAAGGAATTAGAATTAATTATATTGTCAATTTGGCATCAAAAATTTCAGCCCAATAGTAGCAGCTTATTCTGATTTCTGTATATCTGATTGGACTAATTCTAAGTGATCAGTTGTCTATAACCTCAATCCTGATATAAATGAATGAGAGTAGTCAATACATAATTATTCACCATAAATCTTTTCTTTGTGATTCAGTCTCCCTTGTCAAACTCTCTTTAAAAATATATCTAAAGGTATTCTCTTCATCATGCCTGATGTGTGACATCTGTGGCTACTATAAGAAAACAAAGGGAATATGCATAATAAAGCTTGCTAGAAAGAAGTTTAATTTGAAAAGTATATTTTATTTTCACAGGTGGCTGGTTATTGCCTCTTGTCATAAAATCTAAATGATGTGCTTGGTGTTGGAGTGTATTCGAAACAGTAAAGGTCTTGTACAGCCATCAGATACCACATTTTGCTTCTTCATTTAACCGACTTTCAGAGTCATTCTAGTATGCTGATATATGAAAGAACTTCTAATGGAGTAATTACAGTTTTGTTTTGTTATTTAATCTTAGAAAGATCATTGGGATTATCTAATTCAATTAATGTATGCATCTCCTCTCTGAACAATTGATTACACAATTAGATTCAGACTTTTGCAAAAAAAGGCATTAAATAGAACACAGATTGAGCTAAAAACGCTTGTGTGCACGTTCAGTCATGTCTGAGTCTTGTGACCTGATGGACTGTAGCCCACTGGACTCCTCTGTCAATGGGATTTTCCAGGCAATAATACTGGAATGGGTTCCCATTTCTTATTCCAGAGGATTTTACCCACCAAGGGATTGAATGCATACCTCCTGTGTCTCTCCTGCATTGGCAGGCAGATTCTTTACCACTGCGCCACCTGGGAAGCCTTGAGCTAAAAACTGTATTATAACCTTATGTGCAAGGTATATTTTTTAGTGACAGGGATACAGTGGTAAATAAAGTAGATAAACCACCTTCCTTCATGGAGCTTCCATCCTAGAAATTTTGGTTTTGCAGAAGGATGGCAATAAAAGAGAAAATGGCAAAAAGGCCTTATCAAATACTAAGCACATAATATTTGCATTTTTAAAACATTAATCTGACGACAAAGGATCTCAACTTTTTATTTTACTTGATACATATATTCAGGTTTTTCTTCCCAAAGGGAAGAAATGTACTTGGGACTGTATAATCTCTCTGAAAAATGTAGTTGGTTAGGAGTCTCCCCTTCATCTCTAGAGGAAAAGGTAATTCATGAGAAATCCTTTCCTTGTTTCTTTCAACTGTAATCCGAGATGTAAAAATGCATAAGTAAGCCTTAAGAAGATGGAGACCATGTTAGGAGGAAAGAGATATCCAGAGTTAGGATAAAGTATTGGATTGGCCAAAAAGCTCATTTGGATTTTTTCCATAAGATGCGATGGAAAAAGCCAAATGAACTTTTTGGCCAACCCAATGTTTACTACAGATCTCCAAGTTTATCTGGGACCAAATGAACTGCTAGAAGTCCCTGGTGCGTGCATCCATGATCAGTCACTCAGTCGTGTCTGACTCTGATACCCCGCAGGCTGTACCCTGCCAGGCTCCTCTGTACACAGAATTTTCCAGGCAAGAATACTCGAGTGAGTTGCCATTTCCTCCTCCAGGGGTTCTTACTGAGCAAGGGATTAAACCCATGTCTCCTGTGTCTTCTGCAAGCAGATTCTTTACCACTGAGCCACCGGGGAAGCCCAGAAGTCCCTAGAGACCATTTCAACCCTCTTGTCCTTGATGCTCTGCAGCCACATCGATACTACTATAACTACTCACTTTTCTTTTAGATGTTTACCCTGAACTGAAGCATTTGATTTCCTTCTCTGCTTCCACTGATGGTACCCAATCTCTCCCACACACTGAGGTGATTTTGTGGAACTTCTTGCTCCTGCCTTTTCTGCTATGAATATCTTTGGCTAAAGCATTCGCTTGTTGAAATCTCAAACATGCCTCAGTCTTGAATCACATTTCACTTCAACTTTGACCATACCCTTGACCCCTCTAGCTGGAGGGCCCTGTCCATCATCTTCATCATTGTGTCACATCACTCAGGTAAGATATTTCACATATACTGGTATCTTGTTGATATTGTCAACAATTGTTTATCTCCTCAAGCCATCATCAAATTTCCTTGAAGTGCAGGGCTGGGTTTTGTCCAGATGGGAAGAAGTCTGATAGAATTTAATGAGTTTTGGACCAGACTCTGAATCCTGATTGTAACTAACAATCCTCTGTGATCATATTTAAAACCCTCGATGGTTCTGAATCAAAATTTGTCATCTGTAAAAGGAAGGTGCTTCATAAAATTAACTGAGTGATCCTACTTCTACTCCACAGTGCCCAACATAATACTCTTAATATGGTAGGCCATTATAAGCATTTATGGAATAGTGAATAAATTTACTTCGAGTAAATATTTCAGCATGGTAAAATGGTATTTTTCTCTTTATGACTTACTTCACTTCATATGATAATCTCTAAGTCCATTCATGTTGCTGCAAATGGGATTATTTCATCTTTTTACGGCTGAATGTTATTCGTGTGTGTGTGCGTGCACACGAGTATCTCCCATCTTCTTATCCATTCATCTGTTATGGACATTTAGGTTGCTTCCATGTCTTGCTTATTGTAAATAATATTTCTGTGAACACTGGAGTGCATGTATCTTTTCAAATTAGAGTTTTGTTTGTATATATGTCCAGGAGTAGGATTGCTGGATCATATGGTAGCTATATGTTTTTTAGTTTTTAAAGAATCTCCATGCCATTTTCTATAGTGACTGCACCAATTTACATTCCTACCAAATGTGTAGGAGACTTTCTTTTTCTCCACATCCACTCCAGCTTTTATTATCTGTAGACTTTTTGATGATACCATTCTGACTGGTGTGAGATGATACCTCATGGTGGTTTTAATTTGTATTTCTCTATTAATTAGTGATGTTGAACAATTTTTAGATATGTTTTGTTTTTCTCTCTCTGTATATTGCAATTTTGCACTCAATGAGCTTGTGCTTATTGGCTCAATAGATGGATAGAGCAGGGAACAAACTTGAAACAGCCAAAAGGGCTTTCTGACTCTTTCTAAGGCTCAATAAACAGAGGCAATGCAATGGATGTAAACAAAGTACTTGCCACAGAAATAGAATTGTAGCAAAGATGGTGCAAAATGATGAAAGCAGAGAGGATAGTAGGTCCAGGGCTGAACTTCTGAAAAGGCATCAAGGCCTGAGGAAAAGGGTACATGGAACATAGAGATGAACAGAGAAATAAGTCATAGATAACTTAAACACAGAATCACAAACCTTGATGTTATTACTGTCTCATTACTGACTGGTGACCATGGCTCATTGATCAGAGCTCATATTCAATCTGGGCACTAGTTAATATTCCATATGTATCAACTACACACTTTCAGTTTGGAGAAACCTTAAAAATACTGAGGTTAAATTTTGCATATTCTTGGTAGGATTAAAATATGAATTGTCTTTAAAAATACATAACATTTTCTTGCAAATCAGTGTTTATAGACTGAAATTCGTATCTTCAAAATACAATGAAAGAGCTTTACAAACCGCAAATTGCTACTGAATAAGAGTTATTCTTTTGTTGTTGTTTAATTGTTAAGTTGTGTGTGATTTGTGACCCCATGGGCTGTAACCCTCAGGTTCCTCTGTCCATGGGATTTCCCAGGCAAAAATGGGCAAGAGCCCACTGAAGTGGGTTGCCATTTCCTTCTCCAGGGGAACTTCCCAACCCAGGAATTGGACCTGTGTCTCCTACTTGACAGGTGGATTCTTTACCAACGAGCCACCAGGGAAGTTTGATTAAATAGTACAATGAATACACTATAACACAATGGAGTACAGTGTCTGGAGTAAGGTATACAGTTAATAATTATTGATATTATTGTCACTGTACTAATACCAGTGATAAAGTATAGTTAGAATGGCTGCATATACACAGGGATGCTTGAAATGGTACAGAGAATTAAAACTAAGTTTCCAGTACATGCCCACGTAAGGTCAAATCATGCCATCCTTGACTTGAATGTTTTCTCCTATCCCATTTTTGTTTGCAAAAAACTAGTGAGTCCTGGATTGACAGGTGACAAAAAAATGGAAATCAGATAGTCTAGGACAAATGGCAATGAGATAGTCAATTCCTAGGTAGGTTGATAAGAAGTCTGGGGGTCCCCAAGGAGAGAGGGAATCTGGAATTCTCAAGGAGGAGGAAAGGACAAACTTTTTTTTGTTTGTTTGTTTACATTCCTTCAGTTCAGTTCAGTCGCTCAGTCGTGTCCAACTCTTTGCGACCCCATGAATTACAGCACGCCCGGCCTCCCCGTCCATCACCAACTCCTTAGTCTTGGTCAATTACACAATTCAGTTTAAACTCTGTACTAAGGATTATACAACAACAATGTATCCTGCTTGAGGACAGTTTCTCCTTCCTGAAAACCTTCTGGCTAATCCTGATATCTTAAAATGTAAATTATGGGAGTGGGTCTAGTAAGATCTTTACAACCTCCAGACATTCTTTGGATTCACTGTAATAACTGTTTAAAAGTATATAACTCCATTGCTAACACTAGTGTGGGGTGTACTCTTTCTGCCCCCTTCTGATGTCTATCTCAGAAGCTTTCTCTATCCCTTTTATACTTCAATAAAACTCTTACACAAAAGCTCTGAACAATCAAGTCTCGTCTCTGGCCCCGAATTGAATTCTTCTCCTCCAGAGGCCAGGAATCCTGGTGTCTTTTGTGGTTCAGCAACAACCTTTCAGCACTTCTAGAGTAAGTGTGAGTTTACCTGAGGTGAAGACCTGTTCCAAGTTTGCATACATACCTTATTCACAAAATGCCTTAAGGAATGTTGCAGTTACATGTGGATGACCTACATATTATGTCTAGTTTCAAGTCATACTAGTGGAGACTAAAAGTTTCAGGGACTATGACTTGCTGATTAATTTGTGTTCAATAAGCAGTGGCTTAACTAATGAAAAACACTCACTAGAGAATATGGCATCTTACTGTGTAGTGCAATTTAGTTGGAAATTAAGCACTAAATCCAACAAGGATTGTTACAGTCTAATAGCTTCAGATCTTCATAAACTAAAATAGGAAATTTTTTTATATTCAATACTGTTGAAAGATATTAGATATATAAAAGGAATTTACTTAGCTCTTCCTCCACATATGATGGGGATCATCCTCATAAGCCTACTGTAAACTGAGAATATCATAAGTTGAAACTACATATAGTAAAACACCTGACTACCTAACTTAAATGTGGTCAGAACACTTACATTAGCATACAGTTGGACAGTAGCATCTAGCACAAAGTCTATTTTATAGGAAGGTGCTGAATATCTCCTGTAATGTCCTGATATTGTACTGAAAGTGAAAGCCAGAATGGTGTAAGTGTATCAGTTATTTACCCTCATGATTGGGTGGCTGACTGGGAGCAAGCCTCAATGTAACCATCCAGCATCCCAAGGGGATGTCCTGTGGCCTATCTCTAGGCAGGGAAAAGATCCATATTCAGAATTCCCAGAACAGTTCCTACCAAATGTGAAAATTGCTTTCACAGTATCCTAAAGTGGAAAAGTTGTATGTGGGACCATCTTAAGTCAAGGACCATCTGGAATCTTCTACCCACCCACTTGTGCCCCATGAGGAATACCATAAACTCACAAAAGTTTCTCCCCAGGCATTTTAATTTTATTGTATCTTTCCCTTGAGTTACATCCTTCTTACATCAATGGTTCTGAGCAACTCTAGCTCTTTTGAGTGAAAAATTTTGCTACAGGGACCTGACAGGGGGATGTTTTCAACTTTGATAATCTGAACTGCTGATCTTCATGCCTAATACGATTCTGCGATATCTGAAAGACTCTGTATCTATTGCTTCAGTTGATTTTTATTCTTTTTTGTTGTTGTTTTTCTCAGAAATCCTGTGGAAAAGCACTGCTGAGATTTACAGTCATTTCTGTCAGTCATGCTTACTAATTTTTGAATATCATTATAAATTATCACATTTGCATGATGAATTCCCAGTTAGTATGTCTCACAGTGACTCGTTTTCTATTTTAACAGGGTGAAGCATTCTTAACCTCAGTTTTGAGTGAAGTCAGACATTAATATTATTCTCTGTGTTCAGACCAATAACTTGAGGCTGTGTGCTATGTGCTAAATTGCTTCAGTTGTATCCAACTCTGGGGGACCTTATGGACGGTAGTCACCCAGGCTCCTCTCTCCTTGGGATTCTCCAGGCAAGAATACAGGAGTGGGTTGCCATTCCCTTCTGCAGAGGATCTTCCCAACCCAGGGATCGAATGCCTGTCTCTTATGTCTCCGGCATTGGCAGACAGGTTCTTTACTATTAGTGCCACCTGGGAAGCCCCTATGCTATTGCTGCTGCCGCTGCTACTAAGTCGCTTTAGTCGTGTCCGACTCTGTGCGTCCCCATAGACGGCAGCCCACCAGGCTCCCCTGTCCCTGGGATTCTCCAGGCAAGAACACTGGAGTGGGTTGCCATTTCCTTCTCCAATCCTATTGCTGCTGCTGCTGCTAAGTAGCTTCAGTCGTGTCTGACTCTGTGTGACCCCACAGACGGAAGTCCACCAGGCTCCCCCATCCCTGGGATTCTCTAGGCAAGACTATTGCTAGTGGTTGTCAAAGCCTAGTCAACCCAGAACTTCAAGCTAAACCTCTGTGAGTAGATCTTAGGTCTCTCTCTCTTTTTTTCTTTTTCCTGTATATTATGGCTTAAAAACTATTGTTTTCCAGTCTTCTCACTTTTCATTTCTGTTCTGTTCTCCTTTTAGGAATGGTGTATTCCAGGAGCCAAAAAACTTCCCCAAATGGCCAAAACCAAAAACATGTGAGTAACGAAATAACTCAAATGGATTATAACTCAAATTCTAACATAAACATTCATGATTCCATAGTGAAATAAGTGATAATATAATTATATATAATAAATAAATCAATGAATAAGGAGAATATAATAGTTTTCTATATAGGAGAATGTCAAATAATTAATGTAGCTACTCCTCCCCTTTCACCTCGGGAAAGCAAAGCATAATGCCCTATTTCTTAAGTGCAGGCTGTTTAGTAACTTCTACCCAGGATGTGCAGTTCACAAAGGGGGAAAATGAAACTTTATAGTGGACCTGAGTGATCAAGGCCTTTATCAGCTGTGATAGGTCATTTTGATGCTTGAGATGGTGTGATGAGAATGCACTTTACCTGTGTGGCTCACATCTGTGCTCAATCACTTCAGTCGTGTCCAACGCTGCAACCCCATAGACTGTAGCCCACCAGGTTCCTGTCCATGGGGTTATTCTGGCAAGAATACTGGAGTGGGTTGCCATTTCCCTCTCCAGGAGATCTTCCAAAACCAGGGATCAAACCCAGATGTCCTTCATTGCAGTCAGATTCTTTACCTGTGTCATCAGGGAAGCCCTTACTTGTATGGTCTTCCACTCAAAAACCTGTATCTCAGGCTAATTATGTGAAAAATAGCAGACATACCTCAAATGACCAATATTTTACAAAATGCTTAACCAGTGCTACTTAAAAATGTCAAGATCATCAAAAACAAGGAAAACCTAAGAAGGGATCACAGTCAATAGGAGCTTAGGAGACATGACAAAGAATGTGGTATCTGGAAACAGAGAAAGGACACCAGATAAAAATTAAAGAGATCCGAATGTAAGTTATAGACTTTAGTTGCTGATAAAGTGAAAGGGAAAGTGTTAGTCGCTCAGTATTAATTGTAACGAATGTACTGTAGTAATGTAAGATCTTGATAATAAGGAAAACTGGGAGGGGGGAGAGGAATTCTGTACTATCTGTGTGATTTTTCTGTATTCTAAAAATTTTAATGGCATATTTTTCTTTCTATAAAATCATCTGCACATCCTCCTTCCACTATTATGTCTGCTCTTACTGTCCTAAATACTATTTTCCAAATTTTATTCTTTATGCTATGGAGTCAATTCATTTTTCAAAACACGTTGATAATCTGAGAAAAACAGGATGTAGATTTGAGGTCCATTTTGCTCTCCTCCTAAGCAGAAAAATGCCAATTCTTCCCAACCACCAAATCAAAGGTATTTCCCCACAGAAATAGTAAATCCACTTTAAAGATTTACTATTTACTATTTACAAAGCAGAAATCCCAATCTCCTCTCCTACCAACTGCCCCCTAGCTGCAGATAATTATCAGACAGGGCTTAATACCTTAACAGTCTAATCAATTCCAACCTGAAAACTTCAGTTTGCTTTTAAAAGATTAGCAATAGTTCCTTGCTGTTATGTGACATTAATGTAAAATTTAATTGAATTCTTAAAGAACACCCTAAGTTTGTTTCTGAAGCTTATCTCAGTGATTTATCTTTGGATGAAGATCAGATGCCTTGTGACCTGCAACCAGGACTAAAAAAAAAAAAAAAAAAAAAGGACATAATTTAAAGGACTGTCTCCAACCTGGATGGAAGGACTTTTTTCAGAAGAAACTACACTACACCAGGATGAGAAGACGATGACATCAGAGGTAGACAGCTTGCCCAAGATTCTGGACCTGATTCGTATGATCATTTATAATGTTTTCTTGACTTCTTAGCCCTCTGCATATAAATCAAATGCTTTTCTACCATAGGCCTGATCCTATGCTAGTTTTAGAAATTAATCCAATTGTCAGGTTTGTAGACATGTGAAAGCTCATTCTGCTTATACAAAAACTCTGTCAAACTTGTGCCATCCTAATATTCTTAAACCATGGCAACAGTCTGCTTCTAAATTGGAAAATTAAAAACAATAGCTAGAAATCAGAGTCAGGGCTATGGGAAATCCAAGATGGCTGCTTGGCTTTTCCCAGCTCCCTGACAAACCTCATTTTTTATTTGATAGGGTAAAGCCTCCCTGGCTACAGGGCCTCCATAATGAAAAATCACAGAATATTAAGTTTTATAAATTGTTAAATTAAGTTTCTAGTTTTGTTAATGTCTAGTGACTCACTGCTGAGACAGTTCCTTGTTACGTGATATTGCTAAAAGATTTAATTAAGTTATTAAAAAGGACACTCTAGGTTAGTTTCTAAGGCTTATCTCAGTAACCAATCTTCAGATAAAGGTCGGATGCTCCATACTGTACAACCAGGAGATTAACACCAGGCTATAGTCATTTAACGAATGAAGTCAGGTGACTTGGGGTATACCAGGCTTTATCTAATGAAAGTTCTTGACTTATAATTCTTCTTTTACTAATAACTGCTAGCTATGGCTATATTCAGAGAAGGCAATGGCAAGCCACTCCAGTACTATTGCCTAGAAAATCCCATGGATGGAGGAGCCTGGTAGGCTGCAGTCCATGGGGTCACTCAGTCGGACACGACTGAGCAACCTCACTTTCACTTTTCACTTTCACGCATTGGAGAAGGAAATGGCAACCCACTCCAGTGTTCTTGCCTGGAAAATCCCAGGGACGGGGGAGCCTGGTGGGCTGCCGTCTTTGGGGTCGCACAGAGTTGGACACGACTGAAGCGACTTAGCAGCAGCATGGCTATATTATTTTCTATGTCACTTGTTTCACTGAGCCTGTGATATAATGCTGAACTGACAGTTCCATATGAGATCAATAATTGTAATAATGTGACTCTGGGTATGGGAAAAAGCAACAAGAGGAAGTATTTTCCTGGACCAGGAGGCTAGTAAGACAGTGGTCCAGAGACTTTTGCTACTTGCAAGGCCTGGTCCAATTTTAGCACACTGAGTGACCCATCACTTCCCTAGATCTGGGAATGAGCCTTCCCAGCACCGTGGGACACAATGGCCATGAAATGGTGTCACATGGTCAGAGGGAAAATCAGGAATGAGGCACTCTGTGCTCTGAAAAAAAAAAAAAAAACCTGGCAGAACAGGCCTTCAGATAGTTAGATCTTTTCAGAAAAAGGTTTTATGAGTTCCAATTCTTGCATCTTCTCATACCTAGAAAAACACTGACGTCATTAATTGTGAAATCTGCTTTGGCTACTAAAATTTTTTTTTTTTTTACAATTAAAAGTCAAAATAGAGTAGCTATGGTTCAGACATCCTGGTAAATAACTATTTCCCAGATATCCTGAAAAATGATATTATGGGTGTGATTTCAGATTAGACGCTGTGACCTAATGTAGAACTTAATGCTCCTGTAATGCATTTTTGCTTCTGTACTTTGCTTGCTGCTCGTAAAACCAAAGTTACTCCATTTTAAAATAAGGTTGTTTTTAAGTAAAGATTCCTAAAATTGTTTTTGAAAAAATTAAAATTAAAAAAAAAAGATTAGCAATCCCCATTTATACTTTCTGCCTACACAGATTTAAAATAGATATTGCATGGTCGTACTATTCAGTTCCTACAAAATTAATCCATGTAAAAGAGAGAGAAAATAGGTTTGAATGGTCTTTTTACTTTTTAAAATCTCCACATAGGATAAAGACAAAAAACTGAGAGATTTGCAAATGTATTCAGTAGGGCAGATAGAAGCACCAATCTGAATATTATGACCTCAAGGTACAGGAGTAGCCTCCTCTCAACACCACTTTTAACAGTTTTACTTCTGGGAAGAAACTTCTTGGTCTATTCAGTGCTGTCCTAGCCCTACTTTAGAAATGCAAATACTGTGTGGAAGTACAATAATGAATTGACTTTCTTTAAGGATTTTATGGCCAGTGTCAAGTCACTGACTGTCTTCTGTGGTTCTGACGCCTCTCTGATAAAGGAGATGTGGGAACAAGCTTGGCAAAGTAGGTGGGCTGGGATGGCAGGGAAATTGACTCCATGCCGCCTGTCACAGTCAGCACAGCTCAGCTGGGCAGGAGGGAGTCTTTGAGATCCTCTCACAAGTCAGACTACAAAGATTCAACTGCCAAAGAGAAAATGCCTTTTAGAGGACAGCTGTCTGAATTTTTAAGAATTCTGAAAAGGGGTGAAAGTTCAAAAGCTGCTGGTTTTCTTTTTCCTCTGTACTCACTTCCCTCTGTGTGCTGGGAACACAGTTTTATGTAAAACAGCTATAAACCAGGGTTTTGAGTTTGTCTTTTTGTCCACAGTCAATATCTTGAGAGGATAAAATGGTGAAGAGAGTCAGAAGTACTGTGGCTTAGGGCAAGTTTTTGTACTTGATAGTCCAGCTCCAGTGCTTGCTAAATTATAATGTGCACAGGAGGCATCTACTGCTGCTGTTCAGTCGCTCAGTCGTGTCTGGCTCTTTGCAACCCCATGGACCGCAGCACACCAGGCTTCCCTGTCCTTCACTATATCCCAGAGTTTGCGCAAACTCATGTCCATTGAGTCGGTGATGCCATCCAACCATCTCATCCTCTGTTGTCCCCTTCTCCTCCTGCCTTCAGTCCTTCCCAGCATCAGGGTCTTTTCCATGAGTCAGTTCTTCCCATCAGGTGGCCAAATATGGGAGCTTTAGCATCTGTCCTTCCAATGAATATTCAGGATTTTCTTTAGGAGTCATCTGGGATCTTCTTAAAATGCAGATTCCAATTTAGTAAGTTTGGGTTTGGGCTTGGGCCTGAGAGTCTGCATTTTTAACAGATTCTCAGATGATACTAATGCTGAATGCTGTGCACATACACGCTTTGAGTGACAAGAGTCTTTTCATGGTTTAGTCACCAAGTTATGTCTGACTGTTTTGTGATCCCATGGACTTAGCCCACTAGGATCCTCTCTGTCCATGGGATTCTCCAGGGAAGAACACTGGGGTGGATTGCCACTTCCTTCTCCAGGGGTTCTTCTAGACCCAGGGATTGAACCTGAGTCTCCTCCATTGGCAGGTGGATTCTTTAGCACTGAGTCACCAGGGAGGTTCCTGGCAAGGGTGTAGCTAATGTATTTTACACAAAATACAACAGTTTCAATGCCCAAGTCTTGGGAATGTTGGAAAAGCATCTCTCATGGATAATCTTTCTTAATGTCAACCTCTTTTCTTCTCCTAATTAATTGATTAAAATAAAATCCTTCTCTTGTCTTTGGTCCTTTCTTTTAATAAATATATAGCAATTAACATACTCCCTAGCTTCTTTTATCTTAGAAGATCATTTTTATTTCCTTTGAATGAATACGTATGTTCAGACTTGTTACCACATGAAGTTCACCTTTTTCCAACAGCTATCTCCAGAGTTATTCAAAAGCTAAATTTTTTTGCTCTTTCTCCACCATCATCCTTAGCATAAATTTAATAGTTATTCTTGTTTAGTCGCTCAGTTGTGTACAACTATTTTGTGACCCCATGAACTGTAGCCCACTAGGCTCCTCTGTCCTTGGGATTTCCCGGGCAAGAGAACAGGAGTGGGTGCCATTTCTTTCTCCAGGGAAATTTAGTAGATTATTGTGTTAAAATTGTATCTATCTTATATCTTATTAATAGATTTCATTTATTCTTCTACTAGACTAACATTGGAAGATGTCAGTCCTAATTTTCTCTTCCCCCAATCACTAATGATAGCTATTAGAGCAACACTGCTGTGGTAAGTAACTCAGGACTATGTACACAATGGGCACACACATATACACACAATCTAAAAAGTACATATTAATACACAGCTAAATTAAATTTTCTTTGTTTCACATTTAAAAAAATGACTCAATGAGAGTTGTTAATGTGTGAAAAGTGAAAGTGAAAGTCTCTCAGTTGTGTCTGACTCTGCGACCCCATGGCCTGTAGCCCACCAGGCTCTTCTGTCAGTGAAATTCTCCAGGCAAGAATACTGGAGTGGGTAGCCATTCCCTTCTCCAGGGGATCTTTCCAACCCAGGGATCAAACCCCAATCTTCTGCATTGCAGGCAGATTCTTTACCATCTGAGCCACCGGAGAAGTCCAATAAGAAATGGGTATGGTGAGAAAAGACACCTAAATTTGACTCTAAAAATATGAATAATTTCCATAAAATTATATCAAGAACTGTTTGAATTATTTTGCCATATTTTTGACTCTTAGAAATGAAAATAAGCAAATAAAGTGGAGGATAAGTAAACATTTCTAGTCTTCATAGCTTTATGGTATGAAAGATTTGAAGTAATATAGAGAACATCTACATCTATATTCTGTATAACTAGACATAATTTCACTTACTGGGTAACAAAAGAGTATGAGGAAACCTCACTAGTTTGTGAATTCCACTTTAATTCATTTCCTACTCGTGAATAATAATAATAAAAAAAATAGCCGAACATGGCAATTTTTATCTTATTTTAATTGTTACCAGTGTTTTTTTCACTAGGAATGTTTTTCAATTAATGAAAAGATTCCACCCATAGCTTGGGTTGTGTAATACCTGCTTGTCCTTTTAATGTCAATGTAAGCAGATGGATAAATCACTGTGCAATGATATCTCTTCTTTTCATTGGAAAATTGGTCTGAAAACAAGGTAATCAAATATTTCATATTAACATTATTAATAGTGTTCACTAATCTAATGTGGGATGTGGTGTTCTTTGATCATGATGCTTCAGGCCCTGCTCTTCAGCCCACTAACAATAATTGAATGTGTTTATTGTTATCATTGTATTGTTTTGTTTCTGAAATTGCAACAGTTTAGTGCAGAGTTCTTCCCAGAATGAGAGCTCAAACTGTTTACTGATGGAATCTAAATAAGACCTCAAAGTTGCTCTGATTGGCCAGCACAATATATCAGAGGTTAAAAAAAATAATCTTTTGGATTCCATGAGAAGGGGCTTGTACTTTAGTTCTACGTGTTCTTTCTTGCTTCATTTCCTTACATTTTCATCTTTCCTCTCCTCTCTCTTTAGTTGCTCAGCCATGTCCAACCCTTTTTGCAACCCCATGGATTGTAGCCTGCTGGGCTCAATTCACTTGTGTATATTCCTTGACTTGCATTTAAGGTATTTGACTTTACATCCCTGTTCTAGAGTTGATCTCAGTAAAGAATCCACATCCAGTTCTTCTGTTGGATGCCATTTGCTACTCTAGCACAATGCATCCTCGTGTTTTTAAATTGCCTTTCAGCATGAGTCTGTCTATTCTGTTAATTCACAGTTCACTTATAGTCACATAGAAGCTTTTCAATGATCAACAGAGCACCTGATACAAGAAACTGATAATTCAGTTTATTCATTTCCTTGTTAATTTAAAATGAAAACACACACTTAGTTAAAATTCCTCTTCACATCCCTAAAAAATGGAGAAAAAATCTGGGAAATATTCTAAAATAGCAAGAATTTGTTTAACGCATCTTTTTTTTATCACCCACATATATGTTAATTAGCCAAGCTACACTTTGGGCTAACAGGTTCCACTTTATTTTGACAGTCAAATAGTGGTATTAATATAATATTCTTTTCCAGGGTATACTCATTAAAATGAGAATTAATATTTCTTTCTAAAAGGAAGCTGCATCAGACTGATCTTAATAAAATTATAGAGAAAGGCAGTATAAAGGACTCCTTAAGTTTCTTCTGAAATTTTAGGGTAATTATAGTAAATACTGATCATACGTTATATGGACAAATGAACTGTGGATGGTCATCAGTTGTCAGTGAATTATCTGTATGTTAGAAATATCTCCATCAGATTTTACTTTCAAATTAACCAACACATTCACTCAACAAGTATCTATTATCTGCTCTGTAAGGTGTGGAACACTAGATTCTATACAGCAGTCATCTCCTTTGCTGTGGAATCATTCTTGTTTTGTTCCTTTTTCTTGTATGTAAATTTGGAAGTTACACAGCATTCAGGCAATGAAAACACTATAACATATTGAAAAGCATATGAGAGAGAGATGAAGGAAGGAAGGGCACTTATTTTAGGAAAATTCAGTGCCCATATTTTAGCCAATTTCTTAAAGTTTTAAAAGTTTTTAAAGTTTATTTTGTATTATGTTGACCTTTAAAAATTATACAACTACAATCTCTTTTGACTACATTTCTTATTCATTTTCCTAACAACTACAATTTTATGATTTATGATGATCCTTCATGGTATGATAAATTTACAGCTTGGTGCATTTTGCAAAAACTCAAATCTGAACATTTTTTTTCCCTGAAAATCCTTGCACAATAAGCAAATTGCTTAGGAGACGAAGAATGAAAAATAACCATATTTTCTTCTGAAAGGTCAGGTATTGCAAATTTGTATTGCAAATCTAGCTTTGCAATAGCTAGAAACAATAGCTTTTGAAATCTAGGACTCAGGCTTAGATAGGTATGTGTTGGTGGGATCAATTTCTTTTTTATTTTTTTCTTAAAGAGGATTCAGACTAGTCTCAGGTCTCACTCTGGCTTTTTAAAATATGGTTAATATGCATCGATCATATGATTTGAATTTTTGTCTTTAATAGCTAACTTTTCTACTCCTTATTAGGAAAAAATATTAGATTGGTGTAAATGTAATTTTGGTTTTTGCATTGCTGAAATTTGCTATTTGATTGGAATACATTCTTAAATAAATGTGGCTATGTTATATATTCTTTTCACATGCATTTCTTGCTTTATTTTATGTTTTGCTAATGACTCATTACTTGTTATCTATCTTAAATTTATTTTAGACTATGGAAATGATGTTAGACAAAAAGAAAATCCAAGTTATTTTCTTATTCAAGTTCAAATTGCGTTGTGTAGCCTCGGAGATAATTCACATCAACAATGCATTTGGGCCAGGAACTGTTAGCAAAGGTACAGGGCAATGGCGGTTCAAGAAGTTTTACAAAGGAAACAAGAGCCCTGAAGATAAGGAGTACAGTGGCTGGTCATCAAAAGTTGACAATGATCAATTGAGAGCCATCATCAAAGCTGATCCTCTTATAAGTACATGAGAAGTTGCCAAAGAACTCAACATTGACCATTCTACAGTCATTTGGCATTTGAAGTAAATTGGAAAGGTGAAAATATTCAATTATTGGGTGCCTCATGAGCTGACCAGAAATCAAAAAATTGTTTTGATGTGTCGTCTTCTCTTTGTGCAACAGCAATGAACCATTTCTCCATCTGGTTGTGACATGTGGTGGAAAGTAAATATTATACAACAACTGAAACAGCCAGCTCAGTGAGAAGAAACTCCAAAGAAAGCCAGACTTGCTCCAAACTTGCACCAAAAAAAGTTCATGATCAGTTTGGTGGTCTGCTGCTGGTCTGACCCACTACAGCTTTCTGAATCTCAGTGAAACCATTACATCTGAGAAGTATGTGCAGCAGATTGGTAAGATTTACCAAAAACTGCAACACCTACAGCTGCCATCATTTAACAGAATGGGCCCATTTCTTCTCCACGACAATGCCTGACCACATGTCTCACAACCAACACTTCAAAAATTGAATGAATTTGACTATGAATTTTTGCCTCATCTTCCATATTCACGTGACCTCTCATCAACCAACTACTACTTTTTCAAGCATCTCAATAACCTTTTGCAGGGAAAGTGCTTCCACAACCAGCAAGATATAGAAAGAATTTCTTGAATCCTGAAATATGGATTTTTATGCTACAGGAAGAAACATACTTATTTCTCACTTGGCAAAAAGATGTTGGTTGTAATGGTTCCTATTTTGAATAACAAAGATGTCTTTGAACCTAGCTATAATGATTAAAAATTCAGGCTCTGAAATAGCTGATTACTTTTGCACCGAAGACTCTTGAGAGTCCCTTGGACTGCAAGGAGATCCAACCAGTCCATTCTAAAGGAGATCAATCCTGGGTGTTCATTGGAAGGACTGATGCTAAAGATGAAACTGCAGTACTTTGGCCACCTCATGCGACGAGTTGACTCACTGGAAAAGATTCTGATGCTGGGAAAGGTTGGGGGCGGGAGGAGAAGGGGACGACAGAGGATGAGATGGCTGGATGGCATCACCAACTCTGTGGACATGAGTTTGAGTGAACTTCGGGAGTTGGTGATGGACAGGGAGGCCTGGCGTGCTGTGATTCATGGGGTCGCGGAGAGTCAGACACGACTGGATGACTGAACTGAACTGAACTGAATAGCTACCTATAAACCATTTCATTACCTATTGCCAGGACCTGGTCTATAATTTGTGTATCCATTGCAAAATCAAATGTGGGCTCCTTGTACAAATATTCTTAAGAATTTCAAGATGGCAGCATCAGAGGATTAAGCCCAGAATAGAGACTTTCTAAGTGTGGGACCCTCTCTTCACATAAGTCACACCCCTATGAAACCTGTCACTAGCAGTTTAATGTAGGATAAAGTGTTTAAATATAGGATAAAAATGGAAATATGCACTGGAGAAACTTGTATTTTAGAGTGAGTGTGTTTGCATGTGTGTGTGTTTAACATTTTCTTTTGATATCATTCATATGCAGTTTCAGGAACTGATTCAGAGAGATCTTCTGTACCCTTTACCCAGATCCTCCCAACGCTAACATTTTGAAGAACTGCATATCACAACTAGGATATTGAGACTGATACATAACATTTTTGTCACCACAAGGAATCTTCATTTTACTTTTAATAACCACATCCACTTCCAGCCTGGCAACCACTTATCTGTTCTCCATTTCTATAATTTAGTCAACATTTCAAGGATGGTGTTTCAGTGGAATACAGTATATAACGTTTTGGGCCTGGCTGTTTTCACTTGGCATAATCCATGCTCATGAGTAGCACTTCATAGTATGAATATACTGTGATTTGTTTAGGCAGTCACGAGATGAAGAACTTCTCGGTTGTCTCCAGTTTGGAACTATGATGGATAAAGCTACTATGAATATTCCTTTACACATTTCTCTGGAATAAAAGCCTAGAAGAGCCATTGATCTATACAATAGTTATAGGTTTACCTAAAAACCTACAAACTCTTCCTTTCTTAAATTCTCACTGATTATGTAAGAATTATTTGTGCCATGAAATTTGAGTTTTAAGCATTCTCTATATTTTCTGCATAGCAATTTGTTGCTGGATATGTGATTTGCAAATAAATTCTTTCTCTCTATAGCTTTTATTTCAATACTTTTGACAGGGACCATTGCAAAGTAAAGAAGTTTAATTTATAATATTTTTTCTTTTATGGAACGTATTTTTGGTGTCAAGTATAAGGGCTGCCATCTATGGGGTCGCACAGAGTCGGACATGACTGAAGCGACTTAGCAGCAGCAGCATAAGAACTCTGCCTAGTTCTAGATTCCAAAGATATTTTCTAAGTTTTCTAAAAGTTTTATCATTTTATGTTTAAATCCATTCTCTGCTTTGAGTTAATGTTTATGAAAGACATGAGACATAGTTATTTTTTTCCCATATGACTATTCTATTTCTCTGGCACCATTTGTTAAAAGATAGTCTTTTTTTTTAATTGCCTTTGTACCTATATATAAGATCAGTTGGATGTGTTAGGATGAGTCAGACTCAGGGTTTTCTATTGTATTCCATGGATCTATATGTCTGTTGTTGTTTTTTTCTTTCTGTCAATACCAAACTAACTTGATTAATTGAACATGGCTTGAAATTAGATAGACTTGTACTTTCCATTTTATTCTTCTTTTGAAAATTGTTTTATTCTTTTGCCTTTCTATATAAGTTTTAAAATATGTTGTTTATGTCTACAAAAATATTGCTGGAGTTTTAACAGGAATTGTGTTAACCTATATATCATTTGGGAGAAAGTTGACATATTCACCACATTGAATCTTCAAATCCATTAGAGTATTTTTCCATTTATGTAGTTTTATTACTTTCGTCAGCATTACATAATTTTGACTTAAAATTCCTACACGTTTTCCTAGATTTACATCTAAGTATTTCCATTTTAACAACTGTAAATGGTATTGTACTTTTATATTTTGTGTCCTATGTTCCTTGCTTATTGTACAAAGATAGAGTCGAGTTTTAAATGTGAATCTTGTATGTATCATATGACCTTGTAGACTCACTAATTTGTCCTAGAGTTTTTTAATTTCTTCTTTTCCAGTGAGTGTTTTTTGTTTTTTTTTCTCTTTTCTTGACTTATTTCATTGGCTTTGTTGAATAGGAATCCTTATTGTTTTCCTGATATTTGGGGGAAGAATTTGATCTTTACCATTGACTACAATGATAAATGTAGCTATTTTTTTTTAAAGAAGATCTTTAACAACTTGAGAAAAGTTTTCTCTATTTCTGTGTTTCTGATAGTATTTTTTTTTCATTTTATGTTGGAATATAGCTAATTTTACAATGTGTTATTTTCAGGGATACAGCAGTGATTCAACTATACATGTACATATATCTATTCCCTCAGATTATTTTCTCATTTAGGTTATTACAGAATATTGAGGAGAATTTCCTGTGCTAAGTAGGTCCTTGTTGATTATCTGTTTTACTATAGCAGTATGTATGTACCCAAATCCTAAAGTGGTTAGTGTATGTTAGTACTAACGTGTATGTTAGTACCCAAATCCTAAAGTGGTTAGTGAATTTTGTCAAAGGATTGTCCACATATGTTAAGGCAATCAGATGATTTTTTTTCTTTAGCTTATTGGAATAGTAGGTTACATTGTTTTATTTTTTAACATTAAGCCAGACATGTTTCTCTGGAATAACTCCA
Organism: Moschus berezovskii; assembly: GCF_049115385.1. Taxonomy (NCBI): domain Eukaryota; kingdom Metazoa; phylum Chordata; class Mammalia; order Artiodactyla; family Moschidae; genus Moschus; species Moschus berezovskii. The sequence goes on along the minus strand of NC_142483.1, from coordinate 35,579,356 downwards.
CTTGGTCATATTGTATAATTCTTTTTATATATCAGTTCAGTTCAGTTCAGTTCAGTCACTCAGTCGTGTCCAACTCTCCGTGACCCCATGAATCACAGCACGCCAGGACTCCCTGTCCATCACCAACTCCCGGAGTACACTCAAACTCATGTCCACAGAGTCGGTGATGCCATCCAGCCATCTCATTCTCTGTCGTCCCCTTCTCCTCCCGCCCCCAACCTTTCCCAGCATCAGAGTCTTTTCCAGTGAGTCAACTCGTCGCATGAGGTGGCCAAAGTATTGCAGTTTCAGCTTTAGCATCAGTCCCTCCAATGAACATCCAGGATTGATCTCCTTTAGAATGGACTGGTTGGATCTCCTTGCAGTATAAGGGACTCTCAAGAGTCTTCTCCAACACCACAGTTCAAAAGCATCGATTCTTCGGCGATCAGCTTTCTTCACAGTCCAACTCTCATATCCATACATGACCACGGGAAAAACCATAGCCTTGACTAGATGGACCTTGGTTGGCAAAGTAATGTCTCTGCTTTTTAATATACTATCAAGGTTGGTCATAACTTTCCTTCCAAGGAGCAAGCGTCTTTTAATTTCATGGCTGCAATCAGCATCTGCAGTGATTTTGGAGCCCAAAAAAATAAAGTCTGACACTGATTCCCCTGTTTTTCCATCTACTGAACACTATTTCCTGGAGGAATTTTGCATATATATTCATGAGGAGTATTTCTCTGTAGTTTTATTGCTTTTACTATCTGATTTTCTTAAGGCAATGCTAGCTTTTTAAGGTGGGATGGGGAATGTTTCCTTCTCTTATATCTACTTATTTTGCATCTGAAACAAATTTCTTATAAAGAGCATACAGGCATACCACATTTTAAAATCTACTCTACTAATCTCTGTCTTTTATTTGGTGTATTATCTTGACATATTAGGGCTTATGTCTCTCATTTGGTTTTTTGTTGTCTATATTTTTTTCTCCATGTTTTGTTTCTCAGTTGTACTTCATGTCTTCCTATTGGTTAATTGCAAAAGTTTAGACTTCTATTTTGATTTATCTATAGTGTTTTTGAGTATTTTTTTGAATACAGACATTTTAGTGGTAGTTCTGGGTTATTGTGGAGGTGGTTTAGTTGCTCACGCATGTTCCACTCTTGCAATCCCATGGACTGTATTCCACCAGGTTCCTCTGTCCATAACATTGTATTCATATATAACTTATTACAGTCCAGTGTGATAATTTTACTGAATTTATTATAGTTCAATAAACTCACCTGTTTTATGCCCCTTTATGTTCTCATATTTATAAATATTTGTCTCAATTTATTTTGTACACTTAAAACCATATCAGAAAATGTTATAATATTTTTCTTTACAATGAAACATAGTTTAGAAAAATTCAGTGATGAAATTATTCCTATTGTATTTATAATTCTGCTTACCACATTCCTTTTATTCCCTGATGCTTCAAATTTCCTCATTTTGTTGTTCTGGTTTTGTTTAGAGAAAAAAACCTCATTTAGCCCTTCTTTTGTGGTAGTTCTGCTGATGATAAAAGTTTTCCTTTTGTATAAGTATGTCTTGATTTCCCTTTCAGTCATGAAGGATATTTTTAATGAGTGTAGGATCTTTGATTGAAAGGACTTTTCTTTTAGTATTCTAAATAATTGTGGCACTTCTTTCTGACTCCAATGACTTCTAATAAGAAATCTGCTGTCATTTGTATTGTTTTTCCCCTCTAAATGCAAGGTGTTTTTTTCTATATACTTTCAAGATTCTTTTCCTCTCTTTAGTGTTTAGTAACTTAAGTATTATATCTCCCGGCATGGATTTTTGGGGGGCTTAATCTGCTAGGGATTCACTCAGTATTTACATGTATGCATACAAAACATAATCAATTGTATTATTAGAAAAGATGGGAAAATATTTACTTGATCTTTTCTAAGAATTAGTTACCTAACCCACTGAGAATTGCCCTATGGCAGGTGTACAAAAAGCTCAATATTAAAAAATGTCTATTTGCATGTCAACTTCTTTATGGCATAGGCCACAGATAAAACAAATACAAGTAGCAAAATAACCGTATATTAAATAGTTTATCATATCTGGCATTATGGATTTTTTTTCTATTAAATTGGTAAAATTGGAGAAAATTCAAAAAGAAAGAGGTTAGAAATGAAAAATTACTGCCTAGTTCAATGCAGGGTACATATTCAAGTTCATAACAAAAATAAAATCATTTTGAACAGTATCACACTTTATTAGCATATTGGGGAATGTAATCCAAAACTGCTACATTAAAAGTAGTTTGTATAACATGCTCTAGATTCATCCAGCTCATTAGGAGTGACTCAGTTGTGTCCTTTTTGTGAATAATATTCTGTATGTGTATAATATAGATACATATATTATGCATTAATATTATACATATAATATTCTGTATGTACCACAACTTCTTTATCCATTCATCTGTTGATGGATATCGAGGTTACTTCCATGTCCTACCTATTCTAAATAGTGCTGCCATGAGCACTGGGCTACATGAGTCTCTGCCTGTTATGGTTTTCTCCGGCTATGTGTCCAGTAGTGGAATTGTTAGGTCATATGGTAGCTCTATTCCTAGTTTTTTAAGGAATGTCCATACTGTTCTCCATAGTGACTGTGAGGACAGAAACTATAAAGCTCTTAGAGGAAAACATAGGCAATACATTCTTTGACATACATCACAACAAGATCCTCTTTTACATACCTCCTAGAGTAATATAAATAAAAAACAAAAAAAAACGGGACTTAATTAAAATTCAAAGATTTGGCACAGCAAAGGAAACAATAAAGAAGATTAAAATATGACCCTCAGAATAGGAGAAAATAATTGCAAACAAAACAACTGATGAAGGACTAATCTATAGAATATATAAGCAGCTCATACAGCTCAACATTAGGAAAATAAATAGCCCAATCAAAAAGTGGCAAAAGACCTAAACAGACTTTGCTCCAAAGAAAACATACAAATGGCTAATAAACACATAAAAAAATGCACAACATGCCTCATTATTAGGGAAATGCAAATCAAAATGACAATGAGGTCTCACCTCACACCAGTCAGAATGGGAGAAATTGACAGAGTAGGATGGAAACATATACATTACCATATGTAAAATAGATAGCCACTGAAAAGTTGCTGTATGACACAGGGAACTCAAATCAGATGCTCTGTGACAGCCCAGAGGTGTGGGATAGGGTGGGAGATGGGAAGGAGGGCCAAGAGGGAGAGGACATATGTATTCCTCTGGTTGATTCATATTGACACATGGCAGAGACCAAAACAATATTATAAAGCATTTATCCTCCAATTAAAATAAGTAAATTTTTTTTTTAAAGTATCTTAAGAATCACAGAACTTCAAAGCTTCTAGGCTGAGTGAATTATAAATGGACTTAATGAAACTGCCATTTAGTTCTAGCTCTTTAATGAGTAAAACTTAATAGCTACCGTTTTTTAAATCAGGATTAATCTTGAATGACACAAGTGTTGAATTAGGGGAGTCATTTAGAAAATCCTCTTTCACACATATAGCACATACATACATCAACTCTGTTCTAACAAAGGTGTTTCTAAAAATTACCATAAAGTCATGAAATAAAAAATAAAGAGCATATAGGATAAATGGGCTTCCCTGGTAGCTCCATGGGTAAAGGATCTGCCTGCAGTGCAGGAGACCCGGGTTTGATCCTTGGGTTGGTATGATCCCTGGAGAACACTCCAGTATTCTTGCCTGGAAAATCCCAGGGACAGGGGAGCCTGGTGGGGTCTATGGGGTCACAAGATTCAGACATGACTGAGTGACTAAACCACCATAGGATAAATGGAGTTGGGACATAATGCTTTAAAAACTTTGTCATGATATACACACACAAATAGGAAACCAATAAAAATGTTACAAAAATAAAAAGACCTAAATTTCCCTGTGGAAGAGTATGTTGAAAGGGTTTCAGTTTTTCAGGAACTATGAGATAGTGGGAAAACCTTTATTCAAAATGAGTCAAAAAACTATAACACAGGATATAAATGAGTTAGCTAACAACGCATGTGTCGAACCGAGATAACCCAATAGGTGTTTGGGTGTGTGAGCATTTACATTGTGTATATCTCTACTGGGCTTGGTTCAGTGAAAGTCACTCAGTCGTGTCCAACTCTTTGCAACTCTAACTATACAGTCCATGGAATTCTCCGGGCCAGAATACTGGAGTGGGTAGCCTTTCCCTTCTCCAGGGGATCTTCCCAGCCCAGGGATCGAACCCAGGTCTCCCACATTGCGGGCAGATTCTTTACCAGCTGAGCTATTAGGGAAGCCCCGGCTTGTTTCAACCAGGTGCTGTTTTGTCCCTTCACCTACTGTTTGTCAGAGACAAACTAACATGAAAGCAAATGTGAAATTGAAATTATGCCTAAATGGTCCTTTAATATGTCATTAGTATTGGAACAAATTCACTTCTTCAAAACAAGCAGTTTACCAGAACTATCAGTACCTACTTTATAATCAGGATACATTTGTTTCCAGGTGCTGAAGTTGGCTGAGATTTTCTGTACTGTAATTTAGTACAATTCCTTCTTTTAATGCAGTATAAACCTGCAAAATCTGTATGCTATTTGATTCAACTTTTGGGACTTTACTAAGGAAGTTAGAAACATTTCATTTCAAAAGTAGTGTCAGGATAAATTTAAATACGCACAAGTTAAGCTCTAATGTATAAATATAGGTATTTGGTTTATTAAATTATGGTATATCCATATAATATGCTGCCCTGCAAATATTAAAATTGCTTTGCAAAGCTTATCTTTTGATGTGAAAAATATTTATGACATATGAGAGAGGAAAGGAGATATTAAAATAATACATATTGTGAAAGAATGGTCAATGATAGTCATTTCTTTCAGGGTAATGGCTTATCACTGTATCCCATTTTGATGATGTGTTATACTAATCAGTCAATAAATTGTTGCCTCCAGGTGGGTGGGATTATAATTTTCATTGGAGTATTTTTGTTCCTTTTGTTTTTAAATATTTATCGTTATTTTCTTCTTGTAATACATATACAGTTAGCATTATAATGTAAAAAGGCACATTATGTAACTTATTAGAGTATGATTTTCAGAAGTCTGTTGGTGTATTTTTATTAAGTGATTTATCCATGGCCCCAAATTTTAATAGGTACAGTCCTTTATTAGTCCCAGGCCTTGTGTCTTGGGCCACTGGCAGATCTTCTAATTAATCCCTGACTGATAATTTCTATCGATAGACTCTCAGTATAATGGCCCCTAAGCAATTAGAAGCAGCAAATGAGATGACATCTATTGACTTTGTCTCTATTTCACCACTCTGGTCCAAATGACCAGTATGATGTATTCCCACTTGAATACCCATTGTCAATAATAATCATGAGAAATTTAATTTGGTTATTTTTAGAGCTGGCCAAATGAACTTTACATGCACTGTATTGTCGTTTGTGTATTTTTGAAACAGATATGTGTCCTACAATAGCATCAAAAATAATCTATCTTTTTCAGCATATAATGGTATCTTTCTTCAAATGTATCCTCAGAGGATTCATTTTTAGATCCCATTCTTGGACAAAATATTACCATGCTCTCCTTCACTGGTGACATTGAAATAAAACTGCTGTGAGCCAAGGACTAGAGAAATAAATACAGTATTTTTCTTAAAGAAGCTAATTTGGCAGCAGTTGCGGGATGGGGGGACCCCTGCTGTGTCAATGTCAAAAACAACCCTTTCTCAAATCCTATCCTTTTTGCAGTGCAGAACAACCTTCCTGAGTTACACTTCTCTCACATCCTGAAGCCAAACTTAAAAAAAAAGTTTAATCCGCATGAGCTAGGAATGAAATCCTTTATAAAAATAGCTCCTGGCCAGAAAGCTCTACTTAAAAAAGAAAGAAAGAGAAAGAAAAAACAAAAACCAAAAAACCCAGACAGCAATGCGATAGTAAGCCAATAGAATTCTAGCACTCTAACCTTACCACCTAGCATGAAAAGATGCTGGGCAGCGGAGTGTCAAGCTATGTTGAGAAAAAAATGAGTCTCTGGTGCTTACAAATTCAATTCCTTTAAACAAGTATTTATTGAGTGCTTTCCATGGGCTCAGCAATGTTTTAGACAGCGTGGAAGAAACAAAGAAAGTAGACAGTTACTGCCCTGAAGGAGTTTGCCATTTTGTTGAAGAGCTTCCCCTGGAAAACAATTTGCTGCTGAATGAGTCAGAAATACACATGATTCTAAACACCCCGTGGACAGAAAACCTATTCACATGTCACCCAGATGTCATTTTAATGGAAGTTCAATCACCTCATTTTTAATTTACCAAAGGAATCAACCCAGAGCATACATATGTCTTTAGCCTTGTCCACATTTCAGGTGGATCATTCTAAGCAAACAAACTCTCCTCCAGACCCCAAATGCTGCTGATGAACCCCTGGAGCTGCCAGAATTTGCTCCTTGACCTTGTCTGTCAAGTATGATAGTCATTTTCTTCCAGGTAATGCATTATCACCATGTCCCATTTTGATGATGTATTACACTTACACATCATTGAAGAGGTAATTTGCTTTGATGATGTACTGACATGCAATAGATCACAGCTCTGAAGGAGTGAGAGGAGGAGCACCCTGGAGCTCTATAACTCAAGCAGTGATGGCATCTGTAGAAGAACAGGGAGACAATTAATTTAAATTATCTGGACAGGAACTGGGCTGACAGAATGACTTTTGACCCTTTCCCAAATAAAATGTAAAAATAGTTATGCTAAAATGGCTGTTCCATGGTTATAAAAGAGCAACATCAGAGATCCTGTGGTTATGGAACTTTTCAGTATGCTGACTCCATTGGTGGAGGCACAGACTGACACAAGTGGTAAAAAGTGCATGGAACTTAATGTTTGCATACACACAGATGAGTGTAAGTCAGATTTTGGTAATCTGAGTAACATAAATGGATTGAATCAGTGTCAGTATCTTGATGTGATATTATACTATAGTTTGTCAAAATATTAACATGGAGTGAACTAGGTAAAGTATATAGAGAATATTTTGTGTAATTTTTGTTTTTACAAATGCACATTTGTACTATTTTATAAATGCACATGATTTTACAATTCTCACTAACTTCAATAAAAATATTTCACATTGAGGATCTCAATTTTCTAGTTATATTCAATATTAAAATTTGTTTTAAGAATGTTTGCACAATTTAGGAGAAAACTACAAATACTAACATTTATAAAACATGAGCAATGAGCTATGTGATGTCTAAAATGATTATACCTAAATATAATAAGCCTATAGTTTATTAAAACTGAGGAGTAGCTCCTTAAAGTGAGATCAGAATTTCTAAAACACAGTGAGTTTAAGTTAAGCAATGATTCTTCATCACCTTTGAATGAAGTAATTAATAAAAACACAAAAATCTGCTATTTATAGTAGCAAATAAAAGTAAAGATCTGGTGATGTTTAAAATGGAATAAATATAACTTGACAATGATGTGAAGGGGAGATAATGAAGTGAATATCCAAGGATTATATAAAAGACAGAAAAGACTTTGCTATCATTAAAAGAGAAATAATTAGACCCAGTGATGGAAATGCAGAGGAGGTAGTTTAAGGTAGGTGTATTTCAAACTGGAAAAGACTTCCTCAGATCTGTTTCATTTCTGGCCACAGAGGAATTGAGGGCATCTTTCTAGAGGTTCTTCAGACAGTTTGTAGGTCTTAGACTTGTTTTTGAATCAACATTCTATGATTCAGTCATAGGCAAAGTCTCGATGAAGAAAAACTATTTCACAAGAATGTAGATAACACAATTTATAAAAACTGACCATGATTAGTAAAGAAGTTCCAGGGGTAGCTAGAACATATTCTGAACTGCTGAATTTGAAGTCAGATACCACAGCCAAGATCTTGTCATCTCTTTTAAGAAGTCAAAATGTACCTGGGTCAGCCTTCGGTTAGGTCCATTTTGCAAATCAGATATTTCCAGGATAATGAATCTATTAGCTTTTCTATATACTCAGCATGAATTGTAGGAGAGATGGCTGAAACAACATTCCTTTTTTCTGCAAAAAAAATAGTTCTAGAGCTTATTGGAATCTATTAGGAGCTAAAGTAGTCTTAATTTATTGCTACTTAATTCAATACTACCTTAAATTCTCCCTTTCTGTTAGTTTTTAAAATTTGGAAATGTATAGGTGTTGAAAGTCACTCAGTTTTGTCCAATTCTTTGTAACCCCATGGATATACAGTCCATGGAATTCTCCATGCCAGAACATGAATGGGTAGCCTTTCCCTTCTTCAAGGGATTTTCCCAACCCATGGATCGAACCCAGGTCTCCTGCATTGTGAGCAGATTCTTTACCAGCTGAGCCATCAAGGAAGCCCAAGAATACTGGAGTGGGTAACCTATCACTTCTACAGAAATCAAACTGAGGTCTCCTGCATTTCAGGCAGATTCTTTACCAGCTGAGCAACAAGGGAAGCTTGGAAATGTAAGCTCATTCCTAATTGTTATTTTCTACTTTCCTCTCTGACATGCATGATAAACACCAGGGCCATGAAAGCTCATCCTGTTGAGAATGAAGTTAAAAGGCATGTTTGTCTTGGACCATTGATATAATATACCACAGGATTCCAAAAGGACCTATTCTCTTCTATTTAATCTCAGTGTGATTGTTTTGGGTGAAAAATTTAAAGCCGTTTTTTTATATCATTAACTTGTTTTCTGGGAATAAAGGCATAGCATATATAGAAATTTTAAGAAAAAGAAAGTTTCTAACTTTCTAGCTTAAAGTGTTTCTTTAAACAATATCATAATAAAAGTCCAGTGGCAGCAACATTTATTCTAAGATGCTTATCAATTTAAAGGACAAAGACCCCTATTTTTATGTTTCAATAGTTTAACATAACAAAATATAGCAGTATCTTAATAAAGCTAAAGAGGATTGAATGTTCTTTTGCTATTGCTTCAAAATTAATTAGCACCAGCACTGAAGTTCCCAACTTTTTTATGAACTGAGAATCATTTTTCAATTAAAAATGATATATGACTAATATTGGCTTTCCTAGTGGCTCAGCAGTAAAGAATCTGCCTGTAGTGCAGGAGATATAAGAGATGTGGGTTCAATCCCTAGGTCTAGAACATCCCCTGGAGAAGAAAATGGAACCTGCTCCACTATTCTTGCCTGGGGAATCCCATGACAGAGGAGCCTGGAGGGCTACAATCTATGGGGTTGCAAAGAGTCAGACATGACTGAGAAAGCAAACCAGCGATGACTAACATAGAAAATATGTCAAATAATAATTATATAGTCCCCCAAAAGAAGCAAAGATTAGGACACAAATGTACATTTTATTATAGATTTGACATTTTTTAGTAATGTTCCCTATTGAAAAAGTGCTAATTTGCAAAAGACTTAAATTAAGACATTAATTCACATATATGTCAATGTTTTGTCATTGACATCTGAATTAATTTGCAAATGTATTTTGAAATTAATCATACTTCTCTAGTTCCAGGACATTGATAAATTTGGAATCTAAGAAAATCCTGAAGATTTTATCTCTCTAGAAAAAATAAAAATGGATTGCAAAGATGCATAATATACAAATGAAACAATAGAATTTTTAAATACATATTTTGGGTTGGAAATTAAGCCTGAGCTTGTTAACAGTAGGTTGTTACCTACTTGGACTTAATTTACCTTGAATAATCACTTACGAGTCCTACCATTCAATTTTTTTTTTTTTTTTGCTTCTTCTTTTTGTAGCATCACATAGAATTTTGTTTGGCATAAGCAGTGTAAAAGATACCTAGAACAGAAAGTCTATGCAGAAAACCATTTGTTATTTTACTTTAGATAATAAAGACAATAATTGCCAGAGAATACTTTTTAAAAAATATTTATGTATTTATTTTGACAGTGCTGGGTCTTCACTGATTCACGGTTTTTTTTGTTTTTTGTTTTTTTTTCCAGTTGTGGTCGGTGGGGGCTACTCTCTAGTTGCAGTGCATGAGCTTCACATTGCTGTGGCTTCTCTTATCGCAGAGCATGGGCTCAGAAGAATAATTTTAATCAAATATTATTTTAGAGTTTGAGACACGTTTTAGTTTGTTGGCTACTGTATTCTTCCATGCTTGAATGAGGCACATTTGAGTCACAGCTATTTTTGGCAAGGTCTGTGGTACATATTTCAGCCGGCATGATGAATGAGGCTTTTGAAGACAGGAGGCAACTGCCTCTGACTTTAGCCCCAGGAAAGTCTATGAGACCTGACATTGTCTGTCTTTGATAGGAAGCAAGTTTATCCTTGAGTCCTTTGACCTCATATAAGTTTATTTGCTTGCTTTTCTTTGCTCCCTAGCAGTTTCTCTGGGCAGCAAACTGAGTCCCTTTCTCTCAAAAAATAAAAGATCACACATAATTTGACAAGTTTGTTGTTTCATAAATGTGCTGGGTGATGATGGCATTTCTTTTGCCTATATCTCTACATGTAAAATGAAAAGAGATTATTGGGATTACTGTCCAGGTAACTCAGGCAAAAAGTTTTATTTGCAAATTTAGGACTCTCTGTGAGTTAGCAGATTATATTTAAATCAATGATGAACATAGGTCAGCAGATCATTTAATCGAACTGTACAATCATAATATTCATTTTGCAAGGTCCCGAATCTGATAGATGACACTAGCCTGAAGTTTAATAAAAAAGAAAGCAGCATAATATACTGAAAGTGATGAAGAATTATTCACTAGCTATAATAGCAAGAATGTTGCAGAGGATCATCAGAAAAATCTAGAAAAATTACAGTTGTGCACAGTGAGAAATAGAGACAGCCAAGGCACTGAAATATGTACAACTCAGGCAGCTGATTAGTAGTAGGGCAAAAGCCTATCTATGTGTTTTCCCCTGAATTGGAATTCCCCAGGATATAGCTCAGTGATGTGAAGTCCATGGAGACAAAATTCACACGTTTGTTCCAACCTTTCAAACTTCTTCTGCCTGAGGTCAATAGTAAATACTGTAATTAAAGCAGTTTGTGAAATATGAACCTAGAGAAGAATTGCACCGGTGGAGAAATGCCTGTTAAGGTTATATTCCAAGTATGTGTGGTATGACAGCTCAGTGTATTGAATCTTAGCCATCTGAGCACCTCCACACTTGCTGAAAACACTCTAGACATACTGAATGAGGATGATTCTAGGTTTTGCTGAAAATGTATGACTTTTCATAGAGAGTAAGTTTCAGGTTCTTATTCCATCATTAAAAGAGACTCAGAAACTTACATGTTTCCCACTACCACCAATACATTTTCAAGTCTCCTTGTTTGCATCTTGTCATTAACTCTTTACCAAGATCACCTAGAAAAGCACCATCTCATCAAAAACATAAAGTTTGTTCTTTCTTAAGCTTTCTCTGCCCTAATCTATGTGTTGAATTCTAAAACTTTCTATTTTATGAACAGTCATAACAAAGCTGCTGCCCACCTACTCAGATATGACATTTTACTTAGCTTCTCTTTATTCCTTGTGTGAACTTTGCTTTATATGTAATCCTATAAAATGAAAGCATTGTTTGTGTGCCTGCCTGCTTTTAGACCAAGTATTTTCACCAAGAGTTTAATATTCTTTTGTTCCAAGAAAATTCAATGAACAAAAGAAAGAAAATATTTAAGAAATAATTTTGAAAAAGCTGGATAGCTATATTGGAAAAAAGATAAACCTTGTCTCTTAACTCACTTTATAGATATATGAATCTGGGATGAATCATACATGTAAATATGAAAATTTGAACCATAAACCTTCCAAAAGAAGACATATGAAAATAGCTTAGTGATGTTGAGGGAGGCAATAATTTTTTTGGCCAGAAAAATAATAACTATAAAAGATAGTAATATATATTTAGAGCTTAATAAAATTAAGAATTGCATCTTATGAGAAGACAATATTAAGGAAAGGAATGGATAAGTCATACATTGGAAAATATCAATAACACATATATCTGATGGAGAAGTGACACCAAAAAAAAAAAAAATCTGCTAATCAGCAACTTAGGTGAAAATAATGCAATAGAATGATGGGCAATGTACTTCCCAGAGAATGAAATACAAGTGACCTTATATGTAATATCATAACTCATGAAAATGAATACATAGGATTTGTGCCTTTTATTGAATGTAAATTATACAACCATAAAAATATATTTTAAAAGTAAATGTTTAGAAATTCTTGTCTTGAAAAAATTTCAAGACTTTATGTTACACTTTTCTTCTACAGGTCTCAATTCTGCCTAAAGGTAGTACAAATTTCATTATATGAAATCTATGTAAAAGAAAACAGCAACCACCACCACAGCAGTTTATTAATTGTGAAAACACATATATGAGTGGTCTTTTTCACTCAACTTTTCCAGACCAATTGATATGATCACTAAAAGCAAGTAACTTGACCTATTAGTAAACCGGAATTTTTTTTTTTCCATTTTAATATACCAAAGACAGCCCTATGACCAAACACTTTTATTACAATCAATACTAACAATATTTGGATTTTGAAATGAAATTTCTTTCATCCTTGATTGATGATTTTATTTTATGTTAAATTAAATGAGGACATGTGATAGAGCTAGAATCAATCTATCTTTGTCTCTAGCCTGTGTCTATATCTATCCACACGGAAAACATAGGTTATTATTATAAGCCCATATTGTCAGATTTTTGCATTGAACTTTCTATTAGTTCCTCTTAGAATATCCCTTTGAATATTCTGTTTAATCATCAGAATTATTCATTCCGCCTATACAAAGGAAATATTGGTAAGAATCATACTGACTGTTCCCTAAATCCTTGTTGAAAACACTGGTCCATACAAACGGATGTTGTTTCCTTGTTATCCACATGTGCCTCTTGCATTGAAATTCCACAGCACTTTTTTCACCAAGGCAGGAAGCTGACATATTCATGTTCATCATTTCAATAACACCAAAGCAAACACTGAATTTTCTCCCAGAAATTTATATTGTGAATACTGATAAAGTTAACAGGGCTGTGCTGGCTTGTCCTGCAACCTCTATGTAAATCAAATACTATCAAAATAAAAATGACTTTTACTTGTGCTTCTCTATACTACTGTATCTAATGTTGCCTTCAGTTATCTCTGAAATTATCCTGCAAAGATGATTTTTTGTGACATCTGTATAAGGCCAAGACTTGTGTTGTCTCTCAAGTAGTATTCACTTGTTCCTAGAGATTTAATTAAGAACCTCAAAAATTGAGTAGTAAGACCAAAAGATGGTTTGAATCTTCTGTAAGGGAAAAGGTTTGCTTGATGCAGTTGCTTCATTGGAAGTAAAAATCATTTACGTGTTAATATGACTGATCCCTAATATAATGCAATGAAAGGTTGGAAAAAGGAAGGGAGATAGTAAAGGAAACATCAGATATTTTATACTGTTATGATAGTCCAGAGATATAAAAACATGAGGCACATTAAGTTATAACATTGATATCAAAGCATTTGTTCAGTCACTCAGGCATGTTTGACTCTTTGCAACGCCATGGACTGCAGCACACCAGGCTTCCCTGTCCTTCACCAACTCTCAGAGCTTGCTCAAACCTATGTCCTTCAAGTAAGTATTGCCATCTAATCACCTCATCCTCTGTCATCCCCTTCTCCTCCCACCTTCAATCTTTCCCAGCATCAAGATCTTTTCTAATGAGTCGGCTCTTTGCATCAGGTGGCCAGAGTATTGGAGCCTCAGCATAAGTCTTTCCAATGAATATTCAGTTGATTTCCTTTAGGACTGACTGGTTTGATCTCCTTGCAGTTCAAGGAACAATCAAGTCTTCTCCAATATCACAGCTCAAAAGCATCAATTCTTTGGCATCCAGCCTTCTTTATGGTCCAACTCTGATATCCATACATGATTACTGGGAAAACCATAGCTTGGACTAGATGGACCTTTGTCAGCAAAGTAATGTCTCTGCTTTTAATACGCTGCATAGGTTTGTCATAGCTTTACTTCCAAGGAGCAAGAGTCTTTTAATTTCATGGCTGCAGTCACCATCTGCAGTGATTTTTGAGCCCTAGAAAATAAAGTCTGTCACTGTTTCCATTGTTTCTCCAGCTATTTGCCATGAAGTGATGGGACCAGATGCCATGATCTTAGGTTTTTGAATATTGAGTTTTACACCAACTTTTTCACTCTCCTCTTTCACTTTCATCAAGAGGCTCTTTAGTTTCTCTTCACTTTCTGCCATGAAGATGGTATCATCTGCATATATGAGGTTATTGATATTTCTCCCTGCAATCTTGATTCCAGCTTGTGCTTTATCTAGCCCAGCATTTTGCATGATGCACTCTGCATATAAGTTAAATAATCAGGGTGACAATATACAGCCTTGACGTAATCCTTTCCCAATTTGGAATCAGTCTATTGTTGGAACAGTGGACTAACTGTTGGTTAGTTTGGTTCTAACTGTTGCTTATTGACTTGTATATGGGTTTCTGAGAAAGCAGGTAAGGTGGTCTGGTATTCCTATTTTTTAAAGAATTTTCCTCAGTTTGTTGTGATCCACACAGTCAAATGCTTTAGTATAGTCAATGAAGCAGAAGTAGATGTTTTTCTGGAATTCTGTTTTTCTGAGATCCAATGGATGTTGGCAATTTATTTGATCTCTGGCTCCTCTGCCTTTTCTAAATCCAGCTTGAACATCTGGAATTTCTCAGTTCATGTACTATTGACCCTGGCTTGGAGACTTTTGAGCATTACTTGGCCAGCATGTGAAATGAATGCGATTGTATGGTAGTTTGAGCATTCTTTGCCATTGCCTTTCTTTGGGATTGGAATGAAAACTGACCTCTTCCAGTCCTGTGGCCATAGCTGAGTTTTCCATAGTTCCTGTCAAATTGAGTGAAGCACTTTAACAGCATCATCTTTTAGGATTTGAAATAGCTCAGCTGGAATTCCATCACCTCCATTAGCTTTGTTCGTAGCGATGCTTCCTAAGGCCCACTTGACTTCGCACTCCAAGATGTCTGACTCTAGGTGAGTGATCACACCATCGTGGTTATCTGGGTCATAAAGACCTTTTTTGTGTATTTCTTATAGGTATTCTTGCTACCTCTTCTTACTATCTTCTTCTGTTAGGTCCATACAATTTCTGTCCTTTATTGTGCATACCTTTGCATGAAATGTTCCCTTGGTATCTCTAATTTTCCTGAAAAGATCTCTAGTCTTTCCCATTGTATTCTTTTCCTCTATTTCTTTCTTATCTCCCCTTGCTATTCTTTGGAACTCTGCATTCAGATGGGTATATCTTTCTTTTTCTCCTTTGCCTTTTGCTTCTCTTCTTTTCTTGGTTATTTGAAGGCCTCCTCAGACAACTATTTTGCCTTTTTGCATTTCTTTTTCTTGGGAATAGTCTTTATCACTGCCTCCTGTACAATGTTACCAATCTCCATCCATAGTTCTTTAGTCACTCTATCAGATCTAATCCCTTGAATCTATTTGTCCCAATTCCACTGTATAATCATAAGGGATTTGATTTAGGTCATACTTTAATGGCCTAGTGGTTTTCCCTGCTTTCTTCATTTTAAGTCTGAATTCGACAATAAGGAGTTCATGATCTGAGCCTCAGTCAGCTCCCAATCTTGTTTTTGTTGACTGTATACGGTCAATATATATATATATATTCCATCTTCAACTGCAGAGACTATATTCAGTCTGATTTTGGTATTGACCATAGGTGGTGTCCATGTGTTGAGTCATCTCTTATGTTGTGGGAAGAGTTTGTATTGTATGTTGTCTGTTGTTTATTGGAAGAACCTAAAGTCTCTCTATTCTGTCTTTTGGCTTTAGTTCCTTGTTGCTTCTTTCTCTCTGATCTGTAAAAGAATCTGTTATCAAGACCCAAATAAGAAAAACCATACAGGTGTTTAAGAACTTAGTCCAATTCAAGCATTTTATAGCAAGTAAAATGTCAGTAATTGTTCCTAAAATTATATATCATAGAAAAAATAAGTAAAATATGTTGCTGCAGAAAATAAATACAAAGTATTTAACAACTTGTGTGTGTGTGTACAATTTCTGTTAATCATGTAGTGTTTCTTTGGATGTTTAAAATTAATAATTACCCAAATTTACCTGTTATTAGAAACATTTCAGCTTATCTCTCAAAGTAACTGGGTAATGAAATGGGTGTATATGACTGATCCAGCTCAAGAATCAATTAATATTTAAGCCTAGATTTCCCAGCTGGTACTAGTGAGGCCAGTGTCATGGTTTTCAGTCTATCGAGTTTTGTTGTTTACCTTCGGATTCTCTAATGTGAATTTAAATTCCCTCATTTTTAAGATCTCATTTATCAAAGACATTGTCCATGCCATTATCAAGATATTTCCCACTCTGGCCATCTTTTTAATGAGGGCCCTAACTGTAAGAGAAATAAGAAAGAAAAATCTGGTTAATTCAGTAAAAACCCTATGCCAGTGATAGGAAAAAGATAACAAAGACCATTTGTTAGGATGGGTCCAAAATAGCATGTTCCTCCATAGAGGGCACTGTATGCTTAACATTATATAATATCACCCATCATTATCCCTCAGCTGCAAAACTGAAAATAGTCTATTTGGCTGGCATAGCTATAGCTTTTCACTCTTAAAAATTATCATCTTCTCTGCAATTCATGCTCCCTCTACTAAACATATATAAGAAGACTATGCCTTGAAATAAATAAAAAAATCCTCTGTATTACTGCATGTTAAAAGTGTTATTCCTTAGCTTACTCAGACAATAGCCATTTTCATTTGATTTTGTCATTCCTCTCATCAGTTTGCTCTATGTGTTTTCACAACTAAGTACTTCATCATAAGACAACTCTAAAACATCATTCCTTAAGCATGTTGTATTTGTTTCCTGGGAGTGCCATAGCAAATGATCACAAACTGGGTGACTTAAAGCAATTCAAATGTATTCTCTCTAAGTTGGGAGACCAGGTGTCAGCAGAGTTGGTTCCTTCTTGGGGACAATGAGTGACCATCTGTTCCAATCTTCTCTCCTGCTTCTGGTGTTTGCTGACAACCTTTGCTGCTCCTTGGCTTGCGGGTACAGCACTGTAATCACTGCATCTGTTGTCACATAATCACCTTCCCCCTACATGTGTGTCTTTATATGGTGTTTCTTCTGTGCGTATCTGGCTCTGTGTCTCCTCTCATAAGGCCACCAGTTTCACAATGGTTTGCAACCCCACACTACTGTAGTAAGACTTTAACTTACACCTAAATTGCATCTGCAAAGATTCTATTGCCAGATAAGGTCACAGTCATAGATACCTGGAAGAAGGACAGCAACATATTTGAAAGGAGACACAGTTCAACACACAAATACAGTGTGTATTAATGTCTTCCTGATATTTTTATTTATTTTCGTCTCTCACTTTACCATATTTTGCCCTCATTCCTACTTGGAAAAGCTTCTACCTAATCTTATAACATCAGTTCAAATTTCCATTCCTTTGATAGATTTTAATATTCTTCTTGGGATAGACTCATTCTTTTTTCATAGTCATTTTCACACAAGTCCTTAGAACAAGGGTTATGGTATCATGTCTGATACATATTATATTCTCAGTAAATGGATTCTAAATGAATCTGTGGAACTTATATTGCATAATATTTATAATAATCTATTAGGCTAGACATCTTTGAACATATGAAACTGTGTATTATTTATATACTCATACTAGTTCTTGATTATGCTTATCTATTTGAATTAAAGAATTTTGTATAAAGGAATATTAAATCATTTAGTTGACTTTAAATGCTTGCAAATCAGTCTCTACCTGTCTCATATCTAAAAATGGATCAAATCATCCCTCACAAATGAAAGCATATTGATTTTTAGGATCTTTTCCTTCTCTTATCACTTTCTCTTCCATAGATTTGTCTGAAGATAGAGGATCCTCATAATGTTTAATTTGCAAAAGAACATAATATGGAAAATACAAAATATTTTATCAGTATCTATAATATATGAAAAACAGTATGATTACTTGTAAGCATATAAAAGTTTTCAATGGGCATTAACCGCAATGGGCATTAACATACTATTAGGAAGCTGTTATTATCATTCACTGGGTGTACTATTATACATCAAATCCATTGTCTATAGATCATTAGAAGCATACATTTAGCAATTTATGAGGGAAAATGGAAAGTCTTAGAGACTTACTGTTTTAGTCAATGGTTCTGTGAAAAATTTAAGTTCTACAAAACTGAGGTTTAGAGAAATATCTTTCTTATTAATATAAAATCTCCTGGTCTATTACAGTATGTGGAAAGAGGTGAGCATTAAGTAATTCATAACATTTACATTTTATATAAAAACAACAAGTAACAGCATTTTTCATCTTAGTCTAAATTGCATATATTCTCTTTCTGATATCTTAGCCAGTTTCTCAAAAATGTAGGCACTGGTGCTAGCTGTATTTTCAGCCTATTAGTATATTACTTACTAATAAATAGAGTTATAATATACTATAATAACATGAGCTTTGACATTATGCAATTATCCCATATTCATGTGAATGTTCCAAGTGTTATTTTGGTGGCTATGCTTGCCATAATATAGTTTTATATTTATCTTACAACTGGTGATTTAAAGATTTTCATATTTTTCTATGTTTCAGTTCAGTTCAGTTAGTTCAGTCGCTCAGTCACATCTGACTCTTTGTGACTCCATGAATCACAGCAGGCCTCCCTGTCCATCACCAACTCCCGGAGTTCACCCAAACTCATGTCCATCGAGTCGGTGATGCCATCCAGCCATCTCATTCTCTGTTGTCCTCATCTCCTCCTGACCCCAATCCCTCCCAGCATCAGAGTCTTTTCCAGTGAGTCAGCTCTTTGCATGAGGTGGCCAAAGTATTGGAGTTTCATCTTTAGCATCAGTCCTTCCAATGAACACCCAGGATTGATCTCCCTCAGAATGGACTGGTTGGATCTCCTTGCAGTCCAAGTGACTCTCAAGAGTCTTCTCCAGAACCACAGTTCAAAAGCATCAATTCTTTGGCGATCAGCTTTCTTCACAGTCCAACTCTCACATCCATACATGACCACGGGAAAAACCAGTGGTAGACGGACCTTGGTTGGCAAAGTAATGTCTCTGCTTTTTAATATGCTATCTAGGTTGGTCATAACTTTCCAACTACAAAACAATTAGTTTTCTCTCACTTAAATTAAGAACACTCTGTATATAAGTAAATATATTTATATGTATGTTTTTTATGTATATGTACATGAGTGTATATATGTGTGTGTGTCTGTGTGTATTTGTGTGTGCTCGCATTCTTTTTCCTGAAAATATCAAATCCCAATTCTGTCTAAGACCTAATGTTGAGAATTTTATTTTCTTAAGAGAGCTCAAAATCTACGTAATGTTTAAGATCTACAATTTAGTTTATCACTTTTTATTCTCATAACTTCACTCCAAGCTTCAGTTAAACAAAAAGGACACACTATTCCTATCTCGTTTACTTTATTCACATCCACCAAAGTCTGACTTGGATCCTTAATGGATCATCTCCAATGTTACCTCCTCCTTGAAATCTTTATTAATCTCCCCAATTAATATCAGTGTTTTTCTCCCTTAAATGTTCTCAGTGCTTTAATCTCACTGAGTGAATGCAGAACATTGTCTGCTTTACATGGTATTCCTTAGCATAATAGATGCATCTCGGCTTTAAAACTACAAACTCCAGGATAGGAATTTTTCTAGTCATCTTTATGTTCCTGTTTGATAGCATAATGCCTGGTCCAGAGAGGCTATTCAAAAATATTTGTTAAATTGAACTGGATAGGAGCATTTAATACAAGTTATAAAGTTAGCACTTATTAGCAAGAAGTTGTGTCACAGAGAGTCAGACATAACTTTTTACATATGTCTAATATTGAGAAATTGCAATTAAAATAGTGTTTAATAATGTGTGACTGTATATCTTATCTTTCTCTAATTTACTTCGGAACACACAAAAAAATAATTCTGAATCATTCTTATTGTCAGAATGGATAAATTTGATTTCTTACAGTCTGTATCCATGGTATGTAGGCACTGGGGAGATTCACAAAGAGAGGAGAAAATACAACGAAATATCAGAGGTAATTTTCACAGAGATGCATGTCTTGGGCTATATCTCCACTCACCTAGTGTTCCCTGAGTGTTAATTATCAAATCCTGAAACCAGAGGCCTCAGAAAGGTATATCTGATATATTTTTACTTTAGCATCAAAAAAAGTAGATCAGAGTTTTGGAACTACAATTTCCCTGACTAATCGTAGGATTTAACAAAGGCATAAAATCTGTGATAACGCTACAGAAAACAGAATTAGTGCCTTATTTCTCCTTCATGACAGAGTTACTTCTCAGTCATCTAGATTTTCTTTTCTTAATCAAAGAGGATTATAATATTAAGGAAAAACCCACAAAGAGCAACAAATTTCATTTTTTTTAAAGCAATTCCTTCTCATTTACCACAGATAATAGACATTTTACCAACCTCATGTGAATACATATTAGAGATGCTTAGGTAATTAAGTACCTAAAGCCTCTAGAGAAACCAAAATCATTCAGGGACTTGGCCAATATTTAAGGTAAAAAAGATATAGCTCTCTATCATGACAGTTCAGACTATAATGGTAGTCTTAAATAACATTAATATTAAATAACATTAGCTATCTTAAATAGTGTTTGGCACACTTCCTTGAGCGCATAATCAAAGGACATAGATGTTTATTTAAAGCTGAAAATTTTAATGATCATGGCATTCATTCATTTCAGTAACTTTTTTCAGAGTAGGACAGTTTGTACAGTTTTTCTCTGGAGGTAATAGGGAAAGCTAGAGTCTCTCTTCACTTTTAATAGGTAGATTATAATATTACATGCTCTTTTGAGGAACTGACTTAATGTTGAAGACAATGGAATTATTAAGCATTTCAGGCTTATAACATTAAACTATTAACATTTGGCTTTCAGACATTAATTATTCTTTGTTAAATGGCCTTAAGGTCAGAATACATTTATACATTTGTCCAACTCATAGAATTATACACCAATAATAAATAAATTTTCACTTCTTTAAATTATACCTGAAATAGCCTGTCTTTACAAATAAAGTGTGGCTAGGAGATGAGCTGTCTAGGAGTTTTAGAAATGGGAAAATGTGTTTTGGTTTTTACTTTGGGAGTGCTGGAGACCTACTTGAGATTTAGAGTTAAAGAGTAAAAATATGTGAAATAATGATTTATTTGTTTGAAGCATATAGGATGGTCATTCCATAGGTCGGTATATGATTAGAAGGGATGTGTGCTGTAAGTTTCCTGTTGCTACTGTTGCTAAGGAATCATCATTCCAGGTAAACCTATCTACTTTCCTCTTCTGAAAGACAAGAAGGCATTCTCACCAAGGAACCTACTCTTTGTCTATCTATCCATCCATCCATCCATCCATCCATCCACCAACTATCATTGCTGAAATTACCTATTCAAATACTTTTATTTTTATTAAGCATGTTTTATTTTTTCTATAAAATTTAATATTAAATGCTATAGTACTTTATTATTATTGTTATTAAATCTAACTATCTAAAGTATGCTCTTCTTATAGACATTTTAAGAACTCAGGTCTTGGTGGGTGGTAGCATGACTTATTGGAGAGGCTATGGGCATTGGAGCAAAGTGACAGGCTACATAAAAACTCTGTTACATACTATTGATTAATCTCATGTCATTGTATTTACCTTATTTGCATCATCCTGGTAATAAATAAATAATGTTAATAAATTTCCATCATGTAGGTTTGCCTCATTTTAGTCATAAAACAAACCTACATGGTGAGAATTACTAGTATATGCTAATAATATATGTCTATAGACAGATACATGGAATGAGTATACAATATACTACGTATCATATATAATTCATTATATGTCAATTCTTCCTCCATCCTCTGACCCTCTTTGCTAACCAGGACAACTTACATGACTTAAACCTGTTATGTACTTTCTAAAATAACTTGTTTGACTCATACGCTGAACACAGAAACCTAGTAATTGAAGTCTACATACTAAATTCCATATTTTTATGAATTATATCTTATGATCTACTTATATTATATTTACTCACAGGATAACTTATTTTTATAGACTTGAGATGTTAAAGTCTCTGATATTTCTAATATGTTATGCCATAATATACTTTAATAGTCTATGTATCTTTATTATTCAGAAATGCTATGGAAGAGGAAAATTAACATATTAGATAAATGGGGAAAACTGTCTAAACCCTACATAGCCATTTGTTTCTTCAAACAAATTGAAACAGACCAGGCAAATGAGTATTTTCTTAAAGTGGAAACTAAGCAAAATCTGTAGCTGCTGGGATAAGGGAAAATTAGTAAAAATCAGGGAACTTTGATGGTGATTTCAATTCTTCCATATCCAGTTTTTAGAGTTAAGTAATGATTGGTCTTTAACCAATCTCTTTATTAGTTATCTCATCTGTACAGTGGGAATACTGGACTAATCGTGGCATTGCTGAAATTACCTATTCAACATAAAATGCTGCTTCTTTTACTGTTATAAAATTTTCCTTCAGGAACGCACTCAACTTCAATTCTTCATGTTTCTACTGTCCTGGGGCTCCATCACTGACTCTAAGCTTTATTTAAAACCTTGGCCCAGGCAATCTGAGCATGGCAGCTCACTTCTCCCTAGCGACTAGTTCAAGGATGAGTGCAGGGCCCTCATAGCCCACAATATAGATTGTGGAAACTTTCTAAGACTCCTGAAAGTAAGATGTAATATTTTTCTACTAAATTTGATAGGCTATGGGTAGCCATCTCTCATCACTTAGAATGTTGAAATTAAACCAGCATAGGGGAAAACTGAATCAATATAAATTAAAGCTGAGTCCTGATGACATTTTAAACCACTAAAGCCAGCTATGCCTGAAGTTATAGTTGTCTGTGAATTAAGTTACATGTAATGCTCACATTACGTATATGTATTTATAATCACATGCTTGTATGTATTACATAAAAATGTGGAATAGTGTTTTAAATGATCGAGATGGGTAATGTAATGAAAGCTTGCACAGAGAAATAGTGACTTCCCTTTACAAACCAGATAATTAAAAAAAAAAAAATAGGCTAGACATCTCACCAAAGAAGATATACAGATGGCATACAAGCATATGAAAATATGTTCCACATCATATGTCATTAGGGAAATGTAAATTAAAACTGCTAAATAGAATGACACACCTACTAGAATGGCCAAAATCCAGAACACTGACACTCCAAATGCTGATGAGGATCTGGACCAACAAAAACTCTTATTTAGTGCTAAGGGAGTAAGAAATGATACATCCACTATGGAAAACACATTGACAATCTCTTATAAAAGTAAATGTATTCTTACTATACATATGATCCAGCGATTATCCTCCTTGGTATTTACCCAAAGTTATTGCAAATGTATGTCCACACAAAAACCTGAACACCATAGTTTTTTGTAGTAGCTTTTTTCATAATTGTCAAAACTTGGAAGCAATTAAGATATCCTTCAGTAGATGAATGGACAAATAAATGGTGACACATATAGATAATAGTATATAATTTAATATTAGAAAGAAATGAGGTATCAAGAAAATGTGGAGAAAAATAGTACTGTAATGAACTTTGGGGTGCATGTATCTTTTTGAATTATGGTCTTCTCCAGCACTATTTATAATAGCCAAGACATGGAACCAACTTAGATGTCCACTGATAGATGGATAAGGAAGATGTGGTACATAAATACAAAGGAATAATATGCAGCCACTAAAAAGAATGCAACAATGCCATTTGCAGTAACATGGATGGACTTAGAGAATGTCATATCTAGTGAACTAAGTCCCTGGTGGCTCAGATGGTAAAGAATCTGCCTGCAATGCAGGAGATCTGTGTTCAATCCCTGAGTTGGGAAGATCTCCTAGAAAAGGAGCTGGCAATCCACCCCAGTATTCTTGCCTGGAGAATTCCACGGATGGAAGGAGCCTGGTGGGCTACAGTTCATGGGGTTTCAAAGAGTCTGACATGACTGAACTACTAAGCACCCACACACATACAGAACTAAGTCAAACAGAAAAAGATTAATATCATATGATATTGCTTATATACAGAATCTAAAAAGATTGATACAAATGAATTTATTTACAAAACAGAAACAGACTCAGAGGCTTAGAGAAATAACTTATGGTTACCAGAGGGAAAGGGTGGAGGGAGGAATAGATTGGGAGTTTGAGATTGACATGTACATACTGCTGTACTTAAAATAGAAAACCAACAAGGACTACTGTATAGTCCTGGGAATTCTGCTTGGTCTCTGTAATATTCTAAATAGGAAAAGAATTTGAAAAAGAATAGGTATATGTATAACTGAATCACTTTTCTCTACACCTGAAACTAACAGTGTTGCTAATCAATTATGCTCCATTATAAAATTAAGAAAAAAAAGAAAACACAGAGAGGATGGGCATGACATTAAAAGTTATTAAAAGTAAAAACCATCATGTGAGAATAAAGTATTTGTCCTGTATTTATAAAGGTGGAATAAACAACACTGTTTTAGTTTTAAAAAAGAAAAGGAATAGTTGTGGGAAAGAAAAGAAATACCAACCAAAGATAATATCCATTTTGGTACATATTTTTTCTCTTAAAGTATTTTTTATTTACATTTAGTTTTCTGAATCTTTCTTTTAGCATAAACTGTGCTTTTTCCCACACTATTAATTTTTTTCACAATTATTATTTTTAGTGGATAAATAATAGCACATTATCATGTGCCCCATATCAACATTAACATAACACTATGTTAAATGCATAACATTACGCTATGTATTTAAACATAACATTAATATAACACACTATTAACATTAACATAACACTATGTTAAATGCATAATATAACACTATGAATTTAAATTTCCCAAGACGAGTCAGCTGTATAGAATCCACTTGCAATGTAGGAGACACAGGTTTGATCCTTGGATTGGGAAGATTCCCTGGAGTAGGGAATGGCAACCCACTCCAGGATTCTTGCCTGGAGAATCCTATGGACAGAGGAGCCTGGTGGGCTACAGTCCATAGGGTCGCAAAGAGTCAGACATGACCAAAGCCATTGAGCACACACACTCAAGGCATTTAGGTTGTTCCCAAATATTATAATGTTTAATGTTTATCTTATAAAGAAAGTTACATCTCAGTCTTAAAAAAAGAATAAATAGTCAATAAATAATAATAATTTTTAAAAGACATGAAGGAAACAAATGCATATTACTAAGTAAAATAAGCCAATCTGAAAAATCTACAAACTAAAAATTTCATCTAAGTGCTATTCTGGAAAAGGAAAAAAACTATGGAGACAGTAAATACATCAGTAGTTGCCAGAGATGGATCAAATGGAGATGATTAGACAGAGCAGAGAGGAATTTTGAAAAGTGAAAGGGAACTAGCTCAATTGTGTCTGACTCTTTGCGACTCCATGCACTGTAGCCTGCCAGGGTCCTCTGTCCATGGAATCTTCCAGGCAAGGATACT
Source organism: Moschus berezovskii (assembly GCF_049115385.1). Classification (NCBI taxonomy): domain Eukaryota; kingdom Metazoa; phylum Chordata; class Mammalia; order Artiodactyla; family Moschidae; genus Moschus; species Moschus berezovskii. Next base: position 35,553,672 of record NC_142483.1, on the reverse strand, counting down.
GGAGTGGGTTCCCATTTCCTTCTCCAGGGTGTGTTCCCAACATAAGGATTGAACCCAGGTCTCCCACACCTTCTGAGCCACCAAGGAAGCCCTTCCAAATGGCTTCCCTGGAAGCCACCAGAGAAGATAGAGAGGAATTTTAGGACAGTTGTACCGCAAGGAGATCCAACCAGTCCATTCTAAGGGAGATCAATCTTGGGTGTTCATTGGAAGGACTGATGCTAAAGCTGAAACTCCAATACTTTGGCCACCTCATGCGACGAGTTGACTCACTGGAAAAGACTCTGATGCTGGGAAAGATTGGGGACGGGAGGAGAATGGGATGACAGAGAATGAGATGGCTGGATGGCATCACCGACTCTGTGGACATGAGTTTGAGTGAACTCCGGGAGTTGGTGATGGACAGGGAGGCCTGGCGTGCTGTGATTCATGGGGTCGCGGAGGGTCGGACACGACTGAGCGACTGAACTGAACTGAACTGAAAATGCTCTGTGTGATGCTATAATGATAGATATATGTCATTATATGTTAACCTAAACCCAAAGAATGTACCACATCAAGAGAGAACCCTGTAGACTTTGATGATTATTTTGTGTTAGTCAATGTAAGTTCATCCTTGTTGAAAAATATAACAATTTGGTGAGTGATGTTGATAATAAGGTTGCACATATATGGGGGAGATGGTATGTAGGAAATCTCTGTGCCTTCTTCTCAATGTCATTGTAAGAGTGTAACTGTTTTTAAAAAATTGTCTTTAAAATTTGTTCTTAAATAGGCTAGAAACATTTTTTTTCCTGAATTGCAATCCTAATCCTTTTTCAAACAAAATGTTAATTATTTTTATACAAAGGTTGTAAAATACAAATCTTCAATATTATCAGGATTTAATAAGTCTTCCATAACTGATGATGGTGAATAATCATTATGTGTATCAAGCCTATGAACAAAACCACATCTCTGCTAATGAACAGTGATGGACTTTTTAAGGAAAGTGTGTCTACCTTCAAATTGTGAGTCAATTTTTACTCTCCATCCCCAAATCCCAAGTCACACTTTGGAGACACGTTCAGAGATTTTTTTTTTTTTTTGTCAAAGCCAGGATTCCTCACAGTAGATCATCTACAAATTGCTCCTATTATTTCTTCTGGAAAATAAATTGAGGGAATAAAATAACTTGGCATAACTTCTGCTCTCACAAAGCCATTAAAATGTTTTATCTACATTTCCCTGAGGTTGAAGTGGGGACTCGAGGAGTGGGGAGACCAAGAATAGTGGCACATGTGTGTGTGTGCGCACATGTATACACAGTTGGTATTTCATACTCCCAACCAGATATTCTGTGCCGAATTACTTGATTTTGTTGCATACTCTTAAATCTGTTTTCTTAGACAATGTTTAACTTATATTCCTATAAAGCCTTATTGGTTACAATGCTAAACTCACATGATGGGCTTTGTAAATACATACACACTCAGTTGAATTAATAGTGATCTTAATAGCCCCACTGATGGGATAGTGATCAATATTATGCAGTTTGTTGGAATAGCAGCATCAGTAATTCTCCAATTATACAGGGACCCATAAACAGTGGCTACATCAGGCCAGATCCAGATCTTTCTTGATTTTATAAATAAAATTTCATTGAAACAGCTACCTAGTTAGAACCATTTGTTTATATATTGTCTGTGACTGCTTTGGTCCTACAGTAGCTGAGGTGAATATTTGCAATAGAGACCCTATGGCCTTCAAAGGCAAAATATTTACTGTCTGAAGCTTTCCAGGAAAATTTTGCTGTCCCTTGTCCCAGTATATGTATTTTCCATGTTGTCCATCATGGTGAAAATGTAACTTTGGTTTTTATCCAAAAATAAAGACTTTGTAAACGTAAAGTTTAAACAATTAAGACATAGGGACTAGATTCAAATGATGGAGTTAAACAAATGTCAATAAATACATAACAAAAGAATATTGTTTTCATATTTATTTTCTGTAATCAGGTAAATTTTACATAATGCACTCTAAGTAATTATGATAAAATAGTGAGTGTAAAAGGAAAGCAATTAGCATGAAGAAACCAGGATATTCTATGAGTTTAATTTCTTTGAACTTAAAATTTTATTATAAAGTATTAAAATATTATGTAGTGGAGTATGATAGGAATTTTATAATTTAAACATGTATGTCTTTTCCCAAAACATTAAAATATGTTCAGTGTTCAGAAGATATGTAGCAATAGAATAAGACCCATATGTTATGTGAATTTTTTTGTGGCTGGAGATCCTTAAGCCCAGTCAGATGCAGAAGTGCTGTTATGGAAGAAATTCAACACAGTAAGGAGGGTCCTCCAGATTCCTTTCAGTTGAGTTTTTTTTTTTTGGTTTGTTTGTTTGTTCATTGTTGTTTTTTTTTTTTACCTTGGTGATGATTGCTGCTGTGCTCAGTCATGTCCAACTCTTTGAGACTCCATGGACTGTAGCCCACCAGGCTCTCTGTCCATAGAATTTCCCAGGCAACAATACTGGAGTGAGTTACCATTTCCTTCTCTAGGGGATCTTCTAGACCCAGGGATCGAACCTGTGTCTCTTGTGTCTCCTTCACTGGCAGGCAGATTCTTTACCATTGCACCACCTGGAAAGCCCCTGGTGATGATTAGGTCAAATATAATAAATAAGTTCAAGAGCCACCACTGAAAACAGGGGAAAAAAGCAAGAAACAAAATCTGTGTGTGTGTGTATTTGAGTATTTTCTGGAGAATTCATTTTTAATCCTGTGGGGTTTTACCAAAGCACTTTTCTACTCCATGAAAGCTACAAACTGTTACATGATTTGGCTCCTGTCCTCAAGGAGCTTAAATTTAGCTTCAAGATTTTTGTGGAAAGACTGCTTTTATTAGCTCATCCATTTAGGACACTCAGTTATGAAGGCAACAAAATCTGAACAGTTGTTCAAAAGAGTTAAGATTTATATAGATAGAAAAGGCACAGGTAAAAAGAAAGGTATAGTATACTTTCAAAAAGTACAATTTTACTTCATTGACTGAGATCATAAAAAATGAAAATCAACAATATGAGACACCTGACAATCCATCAGATAGAAGAAATCTTTATTCAATTTTGTTATATGACCTTCTGGTCTTTCTATGTATTTGCACACTTCTGCAAAATTAATGCATATTGAACACAAAGTTATACAACTTGCTTTTTCCACTTAGCAAAATAAAATGACTATTTTCCCATATCATTAGATATTTCTTTCTAGCTGAATACTTTTCCTTGAATAGCTAAATCATAACTTAATTAATCCCAGCATTTGCTATTTCCATTAAGATGGTTAAAGAGAAGCATGATTTGTATGAGTTTGTATAGCCCATAGACAAATCTGATACTATAACATACAATATCCTTAACAAATTTTGCAATGACCGCAGTGCTATTTTTGAGCCAGTTACCTTATAAATTTATTTGGGAGATTTTGTTTAACAGAGAGCCTAAGGAAAGGAAGACACGGACAGTTTAGCTGATTTTGTGTTTGAATAGCAAATGCGGAATATTATGGTAGATGCTACCTTAAATGCAGAAGGTAATCTTAAATGAGAACCCCTCATTTTAAGGCTATAGCAGGATTCAGTTGTTTCTGTTTGATTGATGGGTTTTAGAAGAGATGGAAGATTTTGTTATTACCCACACATAGTTGGATTGTCTGTGGATTCTAAAGGGATGTTACTTTCACATTTCCTTTGTCATTAGTATTATTTTAGTCTGAAGAGAAGGAAGATGAATTGTATATTTGTCCCTTTTGTCCAGGATTTTCTACTATGTGCCATTACCAACTGACTAGTTTTCTCCTCACTTTGTACTTTTCTGTGAAACTTTCATATCCTGTGCACTGGGAGAATAATATCTTTGGCAAGAGTGTGTTATCTATATTTTGTAAAAAGAAATAAAACAGAGAATGTGTGCTTAAAATATATATCAATAGCTTAATGAAGAATTGATAAAAATAAAAAAAATGATTCTAGATAAATGTACTTTGAAGATAATATGGTTGTCCTCAGAAGAAGAAAATTCAGAGTTAAAAAAAATTCTTTTTTTTTTTTTTATTGAATCTGTCTCTGTAGCACTTTCATGTTCTTTAATCTCTTTTTCTTCCTTTTTTATCACTGGTTTTTGAAAACTTAATTCTCTGTGCTACACTTTGAGAAGTAAAAAGTATATTCAGAATGAGAAAGCTTCTTAAGTTTTCCTTTTTTATTAGAGCAAAGATCCATGAATGGAACAAGAGAGAAACAAACCTTGTAAGATTGATGGGGGAAGAGAGAGAGAAAGAGAAGTTGAAGAAACAGAGGTGCTAATAATGAGAATTTGTTTGGTCCCAAGCTGCAAAGCATGCTACCAGGCTAAGCACAAATGTCTTATCCTCTTGTTCTATGTCAAAGAGTCTCCTCTTAATCATAGAGTTGTTTCTCAGCAGTTACAAATATAATTTTTATTAATAAATGGGGAAGCAGTTACAAGTGAAATTTTTGATCAATTTTTTCTAAATCCCAAAAGATGCTCTTGATACATGGCTTTTCTTAAATTAATAACATGGAATCCTATTTTTTTTTTCTTGGTTTTAATTCACCATATATGTGATGATTTGATTTAAAGTCAGTTGACAAAAAGTAGGGGCTTCCCTGACGGCTCAGACAGTAGAGTCTACCTGCACTGCTGGAGACCCAGGTTCTATCCCTGGGTCAGGAACATCCCCTGGAGAAGGAAATGGCAACCCACTCCACTATCCTTGCCAGGAAGATTCCATGGACGGAGGAACCTGGCAGGCTACAGTCCATGGGGCTGCAAAGAGTAGGACACAACTGAGCAACTTCACTTTCACTTTTCACTTTCATATGTGATGATTTGATTTAAAGTCAATGGACGGAAAAGTAGTAGGTTGGTAATTATCTATATAAATCTTACAGTGTATTGATCTGCCAAATCCATGTTGATTAATAAATGCTATGCATATCCTTGGCAAACTATATCAGGTAGGAAAGTCATGGTTGAAGTCACTCTCTTACAAGTATAATATTTTGGAATATTGTGAATTCTTCTAGTTAGAAAAAAAGTCACTGATGGTCACTATAAATTATTAGTGAATCAGCCTATCTACTTGTTAACAGTTTGTGAATTCTTTCCTAAGCTAAATCAAAGTAAATTCTGAAAAATGCTCCTATTTTTGTGGGTCTAGAATTCTTTGCTTCAGTCACTATGCAAAACCAAAGGGATACTTGAAATGTTTAGGACTTCTGCTTCAGTTATATGATTATTTAACAGAGTGCTTTTGTAAATAGATCTGATTTCTTTGCAAATATCACAGTTATGAGATTAATGATAGACAAGGGAGTGTAGCTTTGTGGTCTGGGGGGTTGGATTCAGGCCTTAAGTCTGTCATTGCTGATTAAAAGTTATGTTATGCTGGTAAGTCATTAACCTCTTCAATACTTGGTGCCTCGTTTGTACAATTAAGATACTATTGTCTAACGTATATAGTTATTATTAGGAGTGAATAAGATGATGCCGTTAAACCACTTAATCTGCAATAGCTCAATGCATGGTAGATCTCTCAAAATCTTCTCTGGAAAACTACTTGGAGATCCTATCACAGTACTTTAGTAACTCCTCTGTATGATGCCATGTGGGTTTTGGACAATAAGGTTAATTTATCATTAAGAACAAAAGAAATTGGAAAGATAAATATTTATTCATTTCAGGTTCTGCTCATCTTCAACTCCTCAATTTTATTTTCCATCCTTTTGGATTTTATTTATTTCAGGGCTCACAGCTGTTATCTTAGGTGGGACTGCAAAAAAATTTTAAAACATCATAAAATTAAATCTGGAAGTGGCTACAAATAGCACAGTGGCAGAATTGCTTTTTCTCATAAAAATGCCCACATACCTATGGAGAGTTTTTCTTTTCTCTTAATCTTTTTCTGGTGTTAAATATCTTCAAATAAACAGAAGAAGTATACATGGTTTTCATCAATCACTTCCAAGTATCTGAGAAATTGCAGGATATGACACACACTTAAGTCTTAATTGATATTTTAACACAAAATATAAAGCCATATGTATCATTATTGCTAATAAGTAATAAGCTGAAGTAAATTCTGACCCTGTGAATAATAATTTTGTGTCAAAATCACATATGTAAAATCCATGTAAACTGATGAAATAGTTACTCTCCATATGCTTGTTAGTTTGCCTTCTCTTGTATTATAGAATATTAATACAGCTTCTAAAGAATTTTCCTATCTAATAGTTATATTCTATATTGTGATTCGTTAAACATGTTTTTAGTAAGCCTGAAAGCCTAGCCTTCACTGAAAGAAAGCTTGTGAATTAAAATCTAATTCTCAGGGAACTTTCCTGAAGTCCAGTGGTTAAGACTGAGCTTTCACTGCAAGGGCAATAGGTTCAATCCCTGGTTAGGGAACTAAGATCCTGAATGCCATGAAGCATGGCCCTAAAGGGGGAAAAAAGCCTAAATCTTAGGAAAATCATGCTTATGTCAAAATAACTTAATTTTATTTTGTTTATAAATGTGCTTCCTAGTGTAATGGAAATAAAAGTTTCTATCAATGGATAATTCTCAGAAAAGTTGCCAGATTTTAAAAGTGGTGGTAAGTTAATGTAAAATAAGTATACAAAGCTAAGTATTAAGCTTTGTCTCTTTCCTTGGAAGCAGAACCATAACAAAACCAAATTAAAATTACTTAGTATTAAACTCATCAATCTGGCTTCTCTGTCATAGGTTGTGTTTGGGATTCTGTCTATCCAAGTCTTTGCTGATAAGGTCCTTTTGTAGAAACCCCATAATCAATGTGTTCAACCCATAACTCCAGCTTAGGCAGGACCTAGATCAACTAAACCATGATTTTATGATAGTAAGCTAATCTTCAAGCTTAAAGATTTTTGGATATTAGCACAATGCCTCAGGATCTCTAATGGCCTATTTTCAATTAACAGTAATCTTCCTTTGGTGGTGAATAGGTAGATTCCTTTGGTACAACCTGGTCATTAGTTGTTGAAACCCTTGTAGGAAATTAGTTACATGGGTCAGGCTTCTTTTATCTGCAATGTCAATACAGTACATAGCAGCTAACTACACTCATTTCTGTGGCAGACACCCATTATGGCTGCCATTTTTTATTATAGTCTTTTTTTTTTTTTTTTACAGTCCAGGTCTTTTCTTTACACCCATCATGCCATGAATTCAAGGAAATGGGCTCCAGCAGTTACAGCTTGGTTCCATTTGTTCTCACAATGTGTGTTTCTCTGGATGGAGCACACTGGCACTTCAGTGGAACCTAAGTCCCTTTCTCTTTGGCGTCCTTCTTTTTCTGATCATTTTCCTTCATGTATTTTAGGAAGCTGTCTTGGCTCTTAGAGTGTTTAACATGCTCAATACGTACATTAATTCTCTTGGCAAGCACCTTGTCCTGACTTGTTTGTTTACAACATGCCAACAGCATGCTGGGTAACATTATAGACTCTTCTAGTTTTCCCATGGTGATATTTACAGAGCATTCCTGTTTTGAACAATGCCATTGATATCTACAATGTTACCTTTCTTGTAGATTCACGTGTATGTGGCCAAAGGAACAACTCCACATTTTCTAAACGGCCTAGAGAACACGTAGCGGGTGCCCCTCCACTTTCCCTCTGTGTTGGTCATCTTGGCAAATTACTGAAAGATGGCAGTTCCTACCATCTTTTCTGAGTTGCAAAGAGGTAGTAGGTATGAATCATTGTATGGTGAACAATATCCAGGCTCCCTATAGGTCTGCATGACATAACCCTTAACTCCCTCCCCAGTTTCAGCTTATACCACTTTTGCTGGTTCAAGCTCTCTCTAACAGTGTTCTCTCAAATTCTTACGCAAAACAGTCACTTCTTTTCTGAGGAACTTTGGACATGACATGGATGAAGAAGAAGCCAGCAAGGGTGTTGTTTCAGGTCAAATCCTTTGAAGGACTGATCTTGCAGGATGCTGGGAATTCACACTGGCACAACTATCAGCCCCTGGCTAAGGACCTCAGAATAGCAAGGGGATGTTAACTCCCAAGCACTTCTCAGGCTCTCCATGCCTGTGGGCAAATTGTCTCCAATAACCCTAGGGGAGGCTGCCAAGTAAGTCTTCTATGTATTAATGCAGCTAATTGAAATCAAATGCATCTTGAATCTGGAAGAAGGACACTCAGAAATGAAAAATGAGGAGTCCGGATGTTAGATTAGTAGGGTCTTATTACATCTATCCATATAGATAGTGCTTTATCTCTAATAACGATCTATTCTGAAAGTTTTCCCTTTTAGCAATGCTCCACTAAAAGGAAACATGTTACACATTAGTGCATTGTCCAAACAGCATTGGCAAATAGAATAACAAGTATGGAGCTTAAGATAAAGAATTCAAACATAGAGGAGGAATCTAAACATTATCAACTGTAACAACAATGGCAAAAGGGGGTATACAGAAGAGTGAATGCAAAGTTCCTTAAAAATCAAAGGCTAAAAGAAAACAAAAACTGTGAGTGTCAGTGGAAGTCTAGTTTGTCAAAGTAATTCCCAGCTTAGCAGACCTCTTCTCTGCTAGAGGGAACACTCTTTAATCATCTTGATAGTCCTGCTAGCAAGAGAGATGCACTAATTGGATGCCTGGCCCCATTGCCTAACATTGAGCAATTACTTTATTTCATGAACTGTTTTTTTGTTTTTATTTTTTAATAGCAAGTCTGAATAAGTAAGGACAAAAACAACACTTTTTATATACTCCAGGCAAGAACATCTTAGAATATAAAAGAGAACTGGTGAGATACACTGAGAAGAGTAAGAAAGCAAGTTTACTGTTCTCCCTTTTCTATTGCAAAATATCCCATGCTGACACAAAGGGATTGGCTAAGACAACTCTGAGACTTGACTAAGATCCTGATAGTGTTCCCTTTGAACCCCACAACCCATCCACAACTAGGGTTTATCTGAGTTTCAAAGTACCTGTTTATTCTGTACTTTTTGCTAGAGCTCTGGTTTAAGTAAGCCGACAAACGACTTGTTTTGCAATTCCAAATGCTGCCTTCTTTTGGAAACAGCAGAGTAATTTCATTTTGGGGAATCACCTCCCTCCCATTATAAAGCAATATGGTGGATCTGTCAGTCAAGGCAATGTACTTCTCTTAATCAAGAAGGGAATATGTGATTTAAGCCAGGTTAAGCCAACATTCTTCACATCCTCTGCTAGTCTCAGAGTCAAGTGGAGGAATTCAGAAAAAGAAAAAAAGCGCTGGAGTTGATGTATGCTAGCGTTAGTGTTCCGCACAGTCAAACGCTTTGGCATAGTCAATGAAGCAGAAATAGATGTTTTTCTGGAACTCTCTTGCTTTCTCCATGATCCAGTGGATGTTGGCAATTTGATCTCTGGTGCCTCTGCCTTTTCTAAAACCTGGTTGAATATCTGGGAGTTCACGGTTCACATATTGCTGAAGCCTGGCTTGGAGAATTTTGAGCATGACTTTACTAGCATGTGAGATGAGTACAATTGTGCGGTAGTTTGAGCATTCTTTGGCATTGCCTTTCTTTGGGATTGGAATGAAGACTGACCTGTTCCAGTCCTGTGGCCACTGCTGAGTTTTCCAAATTTGCTGGCATATTGAGTGCAGCATTTTCACAGCATCATCTTTCAAGATTTGAAATAGCTCAACTGGAATTCCATCACCTCCACTAGCTTTGTTCGTAGAGATGCTTTCTAAGGCCCACTTGACTTCACATTCCAAGATGTCTGGCTCTAGGTCAGTGATCACATTATCGTGACTATCTTGGTCATGAAGATCTTTTTTGTACAGTTCTTCTGTGTATTCTTGCCACCTCTTCTTAATATCTTCTGCTTCTGTTAGGTCCATACCATTTCTGTTCTTTATCGAGCCCATCTTTGCATGAAATGTTCCCTTGGAATCTCTAATTTTCACCTGACCTGCCTCTTGAGAAACCTGTATGCAGGTCAGGAAGCAACAGTCAGAACTGTACATGGAACAACAGACTGGTTCCAAATAGGAAAAGGAGTACGTCAAGGCTGTATATTGTCACCTTGCTTATTTAACTTATATGCAGAGTACATCATGATGAACGCTGTGCTGGAAGAATCACAAGCTGGAATCAAGATTGCTGGGAGAAATATCAATAACCTCAGATATGCAGATGACACCACCCTTATGGCAGAAAGTGAAGAGGAACTCAAAAGCCTCTTGATGAAAGTGAAAGAGGAGAGTGAAAAGCTTGGCTTGAAGCTCAACATTCAGAAAACTAAGATCATGGCATCTGGTCCCATCACTTCATGGCAGATAGATGGGGAAACAGTGGAAAAAGTGTCAGACTTTATTTTTGGGGGCTCAAAATCACTGCAGATGCTGATTGCAGCCATGAAATTAAAAGACGCTTACTCCTTAGAAGGAAAGTTATGAACAACATAGATAGTAGATTAAAAAGCAGAGACATTACTTTGCCAACCAAGGTCCGTCTAGTCAAGGCTATGGTTTTTCCCGTGGTCATGTATGGATGTGAGAGTTGGACTGTGAAGAAAGCTGATCGCCGAAGAATTGATGCTTTTGAACTGTGGTGCTGGAGAAGACTCTCGAGAGTCCCTTGGACTGCAAGGAGATCCAACCAGTCCATTCTAAAGGAGATCAATCCTGGTTTTTCATTGGAAGAACTGATGCTAAGGCTGAAACTCCAATACTTTGGCCACCTCATGCGACGAGTTGATTCACTGGAAAAGACTCCGATCTGGGAAAGGTTGGGGGCGGAAGGAGAAGGGGACGACTGAGAATGAGATGGCTGGATGGCATCACCAACTCTGTGGACATGAATCTGAGTGAACTCCGGGAGTTGGTCTTGTACAGGGAGGCCTGGCATGCTGTGATTCATGGGGTTGCAGAGAGTCGGACACGACTGAGCGACTGAACTGAACTGAACTGAACTGAACTGAAGTGTTAGTGTTTAGGTAAATTTGCTAGTTGGATAATTGGAATAGCCATTGTTTCTGCCCTGTCTGTGGTACATCAGTCATTTTTCTGAGTCTATACACTGTGATTGAACTATAAACATAACTGATAATTATGTTTCCAAATTTGGAAATCATGTTTCCAAAAAGGGATTTGGTTGTTAACTAGCCTACCTATTTCCTCTCCGTTAAGGCACAGGCTAAACTTCAGTATCAAAGCTTTTTTGTATTTTGATGAAAACCTTGAATGGGTTGACTATTAGTGCTATTCTTGAAATATTGGTCACTGCATGAAAGCTTTAAGAGGGCATTGTCCAGAACCTTACAGACCTAGCCCTTAATAAAAATGACATTTCTCAAGAGTAAATTGTGAAGAGAAAAAATATCATATGAGTTATCTTGAGCAAGTAATTTAATGCTTTGGGCCTTTCTCTCCTTAGCAATGAAAAGATTGGATTTTAAGCTGAAAAATTCAATGCTCCTTCAACATTTCCTCCCCTGGTGTAGCCAATAATAATTGCTTACTTTGTGCTGGACTCTAACCTTAATTCTTCATATTCATTACTTCATTGAATATTTATGACAACCCTATGAGAAAGACATTAATATCAGTTGGGAATTCATTTAGTTACAAGTGGCAGAAAACCACTATACACTTGCCTAGACCCATTAATTTTTCTCCCTTCACAAGAAGTCTGTGTTAGTAACTGATGTCTTGTTGATATAAAAATTAGAAACTTTCCTCACATATTCACAAGATTGAAGACCTACTCTTCACACTGTGTCCTTGTTTGATGCAAATAAAGCAGAGGAAGGTAGAACAGTCTAGAAGCCAGAGTTTTGTTTTTGTTTTTTCCTTCATGATTAAAGAACTCACTTTCCTCACAACACACAGTTGATTTCCACTTACATCTTATTGGCTGGGACTGTTAGCTTGAAGGGAGCCAGAAAAAGGGACTGTTTAGGGCATATTTCTAGACCTCTAATTGGGATTCTGTAGCCTAGAGGAAAAGGAAGGAAGGATGTTTGGAAGATGATTGACATGGTTAGCTGCAATGCTCTAATTTTTTTTTTTTATATTATGGTTGAGAAATGAAAGCAGCAAAAGGAGAATAACAATATCATCAAGCTAAAAATAGGGCTATCCTGGTGGCTCAGACTGGGAAGAGTATGCCTGCAGTGCGGGAGATTCACGTTCCATCCCTGTGTGGGGAAGATTCCCTGGAGAAGGAAACAGCAACCCGTTCCAGTATTCTTGCCTGGAAAATCCAATGGATGGAGCCTGGCAGGCTATATAGTCCGTGGAGTCACAAAGAGTCGGACATGACTGACTTATGGTGAAGAAAGGAATTTGAAGCCAAGAACCTGGTTGCAAATCCAAACACTTAACAAGGGTAGGGTCAATACAGTACAGGACTATAAAGTGGCAGCCGTGACTGTTTAGAATATCCAACTCTTTTAACCGAAATGGAAAGAAAACATTTGGATCAATGGAACTAGATTATTAAAAATTACTTGTAAGCCTGCATGAATTATGGCAAAACCGTTTGTCATCTTCTTAATGTGTGTTCAGTTCAGTTCAGTTCATTTCAGTCCAGTTCACTTCAGTTGCTCGAGGCTATGGTTTTTCCCGTGGTCACGTATGGATGTGAGAGTTGGACTGTGAATAAAGCTGATCGCCGAAGAATTGATGCTTTTAAACTGTAGTGTTGGAGAAGACTCTTGAGAGTCCCTTGGACTGCAAGGAGATCCAACCAGCCCATTCTAAAGGAGATCAATCCTGGGTGTTCATTGAAAGGACTGATGCTAAAGCTGAAACTTAATGTGTGTACAGGGTCTTAAATCAGTCTCTGTTTAAGGGAATTGCATTGTATCTTTTGGATCCCTATATTTATTTCAATATCATAAGCCACATCCCCCTACAAACCATAAGTTTTGGGGATGATTGTGGGGTGGTAAAAATAGCTTATTTTTAGGAGGCTAAAACTTAGTTTGAAGCCTTACATATTCTTTTGTAAACCTGTGTTCAGTTCAGTTCAGTTCAGTCACTCAGTCGTGTCCGACTCTTTGCGACCCCATGAATCACAGCACGCCAGGCCTCCCTGTCCATCACCAACTCCCGGAGTTCACTCAAACTCATGTCCACGGAGTCGATGATGTCATCCAGCCATCTCATTCTCTGTCGTCCCCTTCTCCTCAGGCCCCCAATCCTTCCCAGCATCAGAGTCTTTTCCAGTGAGTCAACTTGTCACATGAGGTGGCCAAAGTATTGGAGTTTCAGCTTTAGCATCAGTGTTAGTAAATTATAATTATCCTTGGTTTCTTCACGTGTGAAAGGAAATGGTATCAAGCCATTTTCAGAATAAATGTATGTAAAATTTTAGCCAAGTGCATAGGCCACATTGTAAACATTCAATAAATGGCACATATTATTTTAATTACTTATGAACTTTTGAGTTTTGGTCTATTACCAAAGAAATTATATACTTTAGATGTTTTAAATGCAAAAAGTAAAATTAAGAAAACAAAATCACCAGTAATCTCACATAGAGCAGTAAAGATTAATATGATTCTTATGCATTCTACCCAATTATTTTCTCTTTGAGTGTTTATTAGAGTAATACATGTCTCAGATAGCTAATGAATTTGTACAGAAAAATTTGCTACAGGAAACTTTGTCTATATTCTGATTCCTCTTCAACCCTAGTTTCACTTTTTAAGGAAAACTCAACTTTTCAATGATGCAATTATACGACTACTGCTCAATCTATTAACTGTAGAAAATAGCTCTTGACTCCTATTTTCTAAAAATAAAGATTTAGTTTTCTTATACTATTATTCCTTAATTTTTCTTTCCAACTGCATTATAATTCTTCCATTGATTACATTTTCAATATTAAATAATATGCTAAAGACACAATTTTGGTTCCATTAATATTCAGCAGTTTCTCTTGATGTTTTAAGATAAAAATTTTGTTTCCCTTACTCTCTCTTCCACTTTTGTTTCCTACTTTCTCTCCCGTGTTAATGTACTCCTTTCTGTAGGCTGTGCTTTAATGTGTACATTGTTGCTGTTTTAATATAAATATTTTATATTGCGAGTTCAAAAAGTTTATTGTGTTGTCCTTAGGTTGATGCTAAAAAGTAGTTTCACATTTTATGATTGTATAAATGTTTTCTGGTTGGTCAACAAAATACTTTAAAAAGAATGCTTAGTTGTTCTCTGATCCAATATCTTCACTCTGTGTCATGTACAGGGGAATTTTCTTAGCATCAAGTTCGAATGTATCATTTCTTTGACTAAAACCATTGTATTGGCTAGCTTGTTTTACAATTGGACCAACACTGTCATATACAACATTGCTTTTCTTCTCTTATAACTGTTTTTCTTCTCTCTCTCTGTATTCATCATTTTCCTTTGTACATTCATGCTTTTTTAAATTTTTAATAGTATTCCCCATTCTGTGGCTTCACCTTTCTGGATGCTTCCTTAACTAAGACTTCCTCCTATTTTTAATCTGAAATGGTTATACAATCCAGGGTGTCTGAAACTTCTCCTAATAACTTTCTTGGCTGGACCTACGTATTTTAGGACCTCATGTGTTCATTTTTCTTAGATTATTTGGTCTTGATTGCTTACCCCGATGTGACTTTTAAAGAAGGTTTTGTCAGAAGAAAGACACCAAGGTCATTTCATATATTTTTTATTAAGTTTCACATTTGATTTTTAATTTGACTAGTATAGAATTCTAGGTTAAAATAATTTTTCTCCAAAAATTTGCAGTTCTGAGACTTCACAAGAATATAAGTAGGTATGATTAAATTTTTAAATTTTTTTCTGGGCATTTACAATTGATCTAAATTTTAATGACTCTTTTCAGTTCTAGGAAATTTTCTTTCATTATCTGTTTGATAGTTTCTTTCAGTTTTTCATTTTGTCTTGTTTGGGTTTGTTTTCTCATATAATCTTCTTTTTGAGGGACCTCTTTTATTGGTGTTTTCTATCTCATATTATTTATTTACATTTTTAATCTCTTTCTTTTTCCTAAGAGAACACAAGTCTGTTCTCTAAGTCTGTGAATCTGTTTCTGTTTCATAGATATTTGTGTAATATTTTAGTCTCCATGTATAAGTAAGATCCATCTAGTCAAAGCTTTGATTTTTCTGGTAGTCATGTATGGATGTGAGAGTTGGACTATAAAGAAAGCTGAGCACCAAAGAATTGATGCTTTTAAACTGTGGTGTTGGAGAAGACTCTTGAGAGTCCCTTAGACAGCAAGGAGATCCAACCAGACTATCCTAAAGGAAACCAGTCCTGAATATTCATTGGAAGGACTGATGCTGAAGCTGAAACTCTAATGTTTTGGCCACCTGATGCAAAGAACTGACTCACTGGAAAATACCCTGATGCTGGGAAAGATTGAAGGTGTGAGGAGAAGGGGATGACAGAGGATAAGATGGTTGGATGGCATCATTGACTCAATGGACATGAGTTTGAGTAAACTCTGGGAGTTGGTGATGGACAGGGAGGCTTGGCATGCTGCAGTCCATGGGGTCGCAAAGAGTTGGATACAACTGAGTGACTGAACTGAACTGAACAGATAGTAATATCATATGGCATTCATTTTTCTCCTTCTGACTTACCTCATTTAGTGTGACAATCTCTAGATCCATCCATGTTGCTGAAAATGTCATTATTTTGTTCTTTTTTATGGTTCAGTAGTATTTCACTGTATATATGTACCATATTTTCTTTATCACTCATTTGTTTATGAACATTTAGGCAGTTTCCGTATCTTGGCTATTGTGAATAGTGCTGCTGTGAACATAGGGGGTGCTTGTATGTATTTTTTAATTATAATTTTTCTAGATATATGACTAGGAGTGGGATTGCTGGATCATATAGAAGTTCTATTTTTTTTAGATTTTTGAGGAGCCTCCCATACTGTTTTCTGTAGTGGCTGCAGCAAATACATTCCCACCAAAAGTGTAAGAGGATTCCCTTTTCTCCACCATCTCTTTAGCAACTGTTATTTGTAGACTGTTTAGTGATAGTCATACTGACTTGTGTGAAGTGGTATCTCATTGTAGTTTTGATTTGCATTTCTCTAATAATCCTGGGTGTTCATTGGAAGGACTGATGCTAAAGCTGAAACTCCATTATTTTGGCCACCTCATGCGTCGAGTTGACTCACTGGAAAAGAGTCTGATGCTAGGAAGAATTGGGGGTGTGAGGAGACGGGGACGACAGAGAATGAGATGGCTGGATGGCATCACCGACTCGATGGACATGAGTTTGAGTGAACTCCGGGAGTTGGTGATGGACAGGGAGGCCTGGTGTGCTGTGATTCATGGGGTCACAAAGAGTCGGACACGACTGAGCGACTGAACTGAACTGAATAATTAGCAATATTGAGTATCTTTTCATGCACACACATTCTTAATGAATTACGACCCACCCAGTTCAGTTCAGTCACTCAGTCATGTCTGACTCTTTGCAACACCATGAATCACAGCACACCAGGCCTCCTTGTCCATCACCAACTCCCGGAGTTCACTCAAACTAATGTCCATCGAGTCGGTGATACCATCCAGCCATCTCATCCTCTATTGTCCCCTTCTACTCCCGCCCTCAATCCCTTCCAGCATCAGGATCTTTTCCAGTGAGTCAACTCTTCGCATGAGGTGGCCAAAGTATTGGAGTTTCAGCATTAGTATCAGTCCTTCCAATGAACACTCAGGACTGATCTCCTTTAGAATGGACTGGTTGGATTTCCTTGCAGTCCCCAACTCAAATGCAAAAGACTCATAAAACTGTCACATGGTTTCACATCACACATATGGTCAGGTAGACACAAGGCTAGGAGAAAAATAATCAAAGAAAGCGAGACTTCAGAAAAACACTATTCACTTTTTTTCTTCCTTTTACTGTCTGTGTGAAAGCATTATAGTGGTATGGACAGGAAAAATGACATCTTTGTACAAAAGAGGCAGTTGGGAAAGCAACAATAATTTTAAAGATGGACAGAGCTGAAGCAAATGTGTATGCTTTGAAGAAATGGGGGAGGAAAAAGAACTTGTGCTTCTCCAGGGACTCCGAATAAGTCTAAATTAAAACATCTTTAAATAGAAAGCAAGACTCTGTCCATCAATTTTTGTTTTAGCAGAGCTATCCTTTCTGGAGAATATTTTCTTTAGTAGAAAAACATTTAAGATACCAGATGCTATGTAGACAAAGTAGAGAGTGTATTACTCATCAGTTGTTTGAAGCAAGAAACTGAGATATGTTAAACACTGTGAAGTACAAAATTGCACTATGAAAAACCTGAGGATCTGTTGATATTAACCAAGTGGGATAAATATGCATTTGTACATTTTTAAAATTGATATCCACTAACTTCAGCTGTCTAAATCTTTTTTTTCTGTGATATATACATACATACATAAATTAACTACTTAATATATTAATACCTATATTAATATGGGTGTTTATAACATTAATATCATATAGAATATATGTCTTAAAAATATAACATGTGTACTGCTTACAACTCTCTGACCTTGGGTAAATACCTTATCCTGCATCTTTATTTTTGAAGTTAAATATAATGTCCACCATATCGACTTGTTGTGAAGGTTTAATACAGTAACACACAAAATGTAATTAGAAAATATACAAATTATTATATGAATTGTAAATCTCATTTTACTTTGGTTGAAAATGTCTGTAACCCTTTACTATTCCTGCAATATTATGTGATAAAATTATTGATGGAAAAATAATCACTATTTCACTTTTTTAAAATATTTATTTATTTGGCTGCAGCGGGTGTTAATTGCCACATGCAGACCCTTTCTTATGGCCTGCAGGCTTCTCGCTAGTAGTGACAGTCAGGCTCCAGAGTGCACGGGCTCAGTAGCTGTGGCGCATAGAGTTGGCCGCGGCAAGCAGACTTCGGTGCCCTGTGGTGTGTGGGATCTTAGTTTTCTGACCAGGGATTGAACTGATGTCCCCTGCATTGGAAGGCAGATTCATAGCCACCAGACCACTAGGGAAGTCCTAAAATAATTATTATATCACTGAAGTTTTTCTGAGTTAAACTTGAAACTTGGAATTGTATGGCTTTTGAGGTAGTCAGAGACTGACTGCTTCATTCATTCAGTCATCCAAATAAGTAATTTTAGGCATATATTTTGTGGCCTGTGCTATATGCTGTGTAAAGCAGACGCAAAATGAAAGCAGGTGTGTCAGCTCCAGGGTCTCATTACTGTGGCCCGGTCATTGAGAAAATGGTTTAAAGGATAGAATTTAAATGGAAAAACTTCTGTGTTCTGCATGAATACAATTCATGTCTGTGACTTGTATGATCTCACTTAAATGTGGACTCAAACAAAAGCAACAGAAAAACAAACTCATAGAAAAAGATGTCAAACGGGATATGGAAAAGGCAGATGGTGAGGGGAGAGAAACTAGAGGAAGATGGTCAAAAGGGACAAGCCTCTACTTATAAGATACATAAGTACTGGAGATGTAACCCACATCATGCTGACCATAATTAACACTAATGTGTGTTATATAGGAAAGTTGTTAAGAGACTAAATCCTGAGAGTTCGTATCACCAGGAACATTTTTTTTTTCTTTTTTTCTTTCCTTTTAATTATACCCATTTGAAAAGATGGATGTTAAGCTAACTTATTTTAGAAGTAACTTTACTATAGAAGTAAATCAAACTATCATATTTCTGCTGAACTTATACAGGGATGTGTAATAGCAACTGTTTCTCAATAAAACTGGATTTTTTAAAAACTTTTATTTTACATTGAAGTATAGCTGATTAACAATGTTGTGGTAGTTTCGGGTGGCCCCCAAAGGTGCTCAGTCATACATATGTCTGTATCCATTCCCCTCCCATCCAGGCTGCCACATGACTGAGCAGTGCTCTCTGTGCTATACAGTAGGACATTGTTGTTCATCCATTTTAAATACAGCAGTGTGTACATGCCCATCCAAAATCCCCTAACTATCCCATCTCCCTATTCTTCCCCTTTCCAACCATAAGTTCATTCTCTTAGTTTGTGAGTCTGTTTCTGTTTTGTAAATGAGGTCATCTATAGTATTTCTTTTTATATTTTCCATATAGGAGATGCCGTATGATATCTCACCTTCTCTCTGACTTACTCCACTCAGTATGACAATATCTAGACCCATCCATGTTGTTGCAAATTGCATTATTCCATTTGTAATGGCTGAGGAATATTCTACTGTGTGTACCGCATCTTTATCCATTCCTCTGCTGATGGATATTTAGATTGCTTCCATATCTTGACTATTTTAAACAGTGCTTCAGTGGACACTGGGGTGCACATAACCTTTCAGACCATGTTTCTCTCTAGATATATGCTGTGATGGAATTCTTTTTTAGGTTGACTATAAAAAATAAATGAAGATTTGTGATATTAAGTTCCCAAAACTTTTACCTGAGCTGTAGGGAAGTTGAAATGAAGTGGGATGTTGGACAGAACATTTCTATAAAACAAAGACAATCCCAATGTATTTCAAAAACATAGTCATTGCTCTTGTAAATAGCCCTCCCATTTTATCAAGTGGAGAATAGCATTCTTCTTCTGATGTTAATGACTTCCTTTTAGAATGCTTCCCTTTCCTAGAAAGAGAATGAACTTGACAATAGACAACAATCTGAAGTACTGAATGTTCAGTGCAGCAGTTAAAGGGCTTACCATTTTGATAAAATGTTTTCATTTGAATACCCCAGATTGTCCATTTCTATTAACAAAGTTGGTTTTTATCTTGTCAAATTATATAAACCACACGGCCATACCCTTTAGTAATTTCAGTTCAGTTCAGTTCAGTCACTCAGTCGTGTCCGACCCTTTGCGACCCCATGAATCACAGCACGCCAGGCCTCCCTGTCCATCACCAAGTCCCGGAGTTCACTCAAACTCATGTCCATCGAGTCGGTGATGCCATCCAGCCATCTCATTCTCTGTCGTCCCCTTCTCCTCCTGCCCCCAATCCCTCCCAGCATCAGAGTCTTTTCCAGTGAGTCAATTCATCGCATGAGGTGGCCAAAGTATTGGAGTTTCAGCTTTAGCATCAGTCCTTCCAATGAACACCCAGGATTGATCTCCTTTAGAATCGACTGGTTGGAATCTCCTTGCAGTCCAAGGGACTCTCAAGAGTCTTCTCCAGCACCACAGTTCAAAAGCATCAGTTCTTCGGCGATCAGCTTTATTCACAGTCCAACTCTCACATCCATACATGACCACGGGAAAAACCATAGCCTTGACTAGACGGACCTTGGTTGGCAAAGTAATGTCTCTGCTTTTTAATATGCTATCTAGGTTGGTCATAACTTTCCTTCCAAGGAGTAAGCGTCTTTTAATGTCATGGCTGCAATCAGCATCTGCAGTGATTTTGGAGCCCCCCAAAATAAAGTCTGACACTGTTTCCACTGTTTCCCCATCTATTTAGTATTTTACTGGATATATATTGATATTAGGACTTCCCTGGTGGCTCAAATGGTAAAGAATCTGCATGCAGTGCAGGAAGCCCAGATTCAATCCCTGGGTTGGAAAGATCCCCTCAAGTTGAAAATGGCAACCTACTTCAGTATTCTTGCCTAAAGAATTGCTTGGATGGAGAAGCCTGGCAGGCCTCAGTCCACAAGTCACAGAGAGTTGGACACAAATGAGCAACTAACATATTGATATTAGGTCTTGTTATTTCTAGATACATTTTCATCATCACCTATTTCCCTATGTATTTGTTGTCCAACCAAAACGTATATTCTCTGTTCCTGTGTTTGAGGACGACCAAGGTCTAGACTTGATAAAAGGCAGATTCACAATAAAACTGGAAATATGAAACATGTATGTACCACTTATTTCCTGGATCACCTTACCCTTCTTCCCAATCATTCTGAGAGGACTTAATACCTATTTAACAAATTCCATTTCCACTTGAATTACCTAGAACGTAGTACATTTGGGTACAAATAAAAAATACAATGTATGGAAAGAAACAAATGTTTTGAAAGTTCCCACTATATTCCAGGAAGTGTTAAAGTTTTTGAAGCATATTATCAAGAGCAACAAATAATAATATTTTATTCACTATATTATTGTTTATAAAGTTTTTCATTTCCACTATGCACATAATGAAACAACATTAACAGTATTACGCACTTCAGAAATCCATAAGACATCCCAAAGGCCCTTCTTCCTTTCTGAATGGCTGAACATAATACCAAACTTTGCCAAATTTCTGTTAATGAGGAAAGAAAAAAATTTTACACGCTGAATCCTGAATCATGTCTCCTTGTTAATATTGTAATAAGCTGTTTTAGTCTTTACAGCAAATTTCCATTTGTGGCTCTTTGAAAGAAGCCTGGGAAATTTTTGTAGGAGTTCATCATTTTCTGTCTCTCTCATGAAGTTTGAATGGATAAGTGTCTTGCTGTGCCATTCAGTTATTCTGAAAAGTTAAAATAAAGTAGACTCTTGGGTTTGATGTATAAATATTCATCCACAGCAGTTTTGATGTAGAACAATTCAGGCTGCTTGGGTTTTACATTTACTACTCATTTCCTGAGCCCTGACCTCAGCTGATAAACATTTTTCACTTTTAGTTTCAAGTAAAGGAGCTGAAAGAAAGCTGGTCTCATTTGGGGCATGTTATAGTCACAGCTACTTCATGTTCCCAGTTCCTTTGTTCACACCTAGAAATGTGCAAAATTACCTTGATAGTGTGCTGGGGAGCTTCCATTACTTATTAGTATGCTTATCTATGAGTCTTTCTGTCAATAAGAAAGTAAAATTTTGCTTCAGTTCAGTTCAGTTGCTCAGTCATGTCTGACTCTTTGTGATCCCATGGACCAGGCCAGGTCTCCCTGTCCATCACTAACTCGCGGAATTTATTCAAACTCATGTCCATTGAGTCAGTGATGCCATCCTCTGTTGTCTCCTTCTCCTCCTGCCTTCAATCTTTCCCAGCATCAGGTTCTTTTCCAATGAGTCAGCTCTTCACATCAGGTGGCCAAAATGTTGGAATTTCAGCTTCAGCATCAGTCCTTCCAATAAACACAGGACTGATCTCCTTTAGTATGGACTGGTTGGACCTCTTTGCAGTCCAAGGGACTCTCTAGAGTCTTCTCCAACACCACAGTTCAAAAGCACTCAGCTTTCTTTATAGTCCAACTCTCACATCCATACAAGACTACTGGAAAAACCATAGCCTTGACGAGACAGACTTTCATTGGCAAAGTAATGTCTCTGCTTTTTAATATGCTGTCTAGGTTGGTCATAACTTTCCTTCCAAGGAGAAAGCATCTTTTAATTTCATGGCTGCAATCAGCATCTGCAGTGATTTGGAACCCCCCAAAATAAAGGCAGCCAGTGTTGCCACTGTTTCCCCATCTATTTGCCATAAAGTGATGGGACCAGATGCCATGATCTTCGTTTTCTGAATGTTGAGCTTCAAGCCAACCTTTTCACTCTCCTCTTTCACTTTCGTCAAGAGGCTTTTGAGTTCCTCTTCACTTTCTGACATAAGGGTGGTGTTATCTGCATATCTGAGGTTATTGATATTTCTCCCAGCAATCTTGATCCCAGCTTGTGCTTCCTCCAGCCCAGCATTCCTCATGATGTACTCTGCATATAAGTTAAATAAGCAGGGTGACAATATACAACCTTGACGTACTCCTTTTCCTATTTGGAACCAGTCTGTTGTTCCATGGAACCAATCTGTTGTTCCATGTCCAGCTCTAACTTTTCCTTCCTGACCTGCATACAGGTTTCTCAAGAGGCAGGTCAGGTGGTCTGGTATTCCCATCTCTTTCAGAATTTTCCACAGTTTATTGTGATCCACACAGTCAAAGGCTTTGGCATAGTCAATAAAGCAGAAATAGATGTTTTTCTGGAAGTCTCTTGCTTTTTCCATGTTCCAGCAGATGTTGGCAATTTGATCTCTGGTGCCTCTGACTTTTCTAAAACCAGCTTGAACATCTGGAAGTTCATGGTTCATGTATTACTATGATTACAGATAGCCGGCTATTTCTTCTCCTTGTGAATCTTTATTCTTTCTTTTCTTTTGTGAACAAGTTATTCAAGTTCCTTGCAATGGATTTGTGAATTATGGTTTAGGTAGCATTTTCAGATTCAAAATAGAATTTAAAATAGGCAGAAACCAAATCAAGTGCCTGGAAGGAAGTATTAATAAATAAAGTTTGCTTCTTAAGTCCAGGCCACTAGGTCCCAATATCTTACACCATGTTTCCCTTACCCAATTATTTTGTAACGATGGGGAGAAGCACTCTGCCTGTAGACTGAAGTAGTCTGGAGATTATCAACATTTTAGCAACTATAGTCCAGGAAGCAGAGAAACCAACAGCTGTACCAGAAAATCATAAATTATACTTGAGGCATGTTTGAAACAGATCATTCCATTTGTGGTGCTATTTAAAATCTGCACTCAAGCCCCAGTTTGTCTGGCACTGAATCTGTGATTGTAGAAGGAAAAGAAGCCTCTCCAGCAAGACAGCTTTATAGAGAGGAGACATTTACAACAAGCAGCTTGGGGAGCTTATATCTTCTTTGTGATATACAGAAATCATGTTTTAAAAGGCTGTAAATCTCCAAGTCACCTGTGACCACAGTATGAAGTCAGTTCAGAGTTAGCAATTTTGGGGAGGTCATTTTTTCTATCCAATATCAATTTGATGGGATGGGGAACAAACACAGAGCACTTAGGATTAATATAATGCTTTATGACAAGACCATGGATGTGAAGAATAAAAGTAGCAAATTTCTCCACAGTGGAAAATACCATTTTGCTGGTAAGTTCTAGCATTCTAAGCTAGGGAAGGAGAAACATTTCATTCTCAAAATTCACAGATGATCACCACCAACAGCAAATAAATACTCGAGTCCAAAATACATTGATTTAAATTATTTCAAAACATAATTGTGTATTATAGAATCTGAGTTGCAGAGAGCTTAGAAAGCATAGTTAGGTATGGCTATGTATCTGTCAGAAGAGTGGGAAATCATTAAAAAATTAAAGAGACTGACAACAGTTTTAGAACAAACAGCAGCATCGAATTGGGGACAGTATGATTGATCTCATGATTTAGAATAATTTGCCTTTGTCTACTATAATAGGACATATGTATCCTCTATTGCCCATTAATTGCATTCTTTCAATATTCAATCAATAGAAATATTTGTGATCAGCGTCAAAAGTCAAGGAAAAAACATTCACAGTAGCATGAAATCTAACAGCCCCAAATTGATAAAGTCCAAAGGTTCATCATTGGTTGAATAGATAAATAAAGCATTGTAATTAATACAGTGGAATATTATACATCAATGAAAATGCAGGTATGCACAATAAAAGAATATATATTCATGCTTTCATTTATAAAATATTTAATTAAACCAAAAAATAAATGACTTGTAGTAACAGACATTTATTGACTCATAGTTCTGGAAGTTAGAAGTCCAAGACCAAGGTAATTTTTCAGGCCATAGTCCCTCTGACAGTGCTAGGAGAGCATCTTTCTTTACCTTTCTGCTTCTGTATGTGCCATAAATCTTTGGTGTTTGTTGGCTCCTAAATGCTTTGTTCCAGTCACACGTCCATCTCCTTCCTGTGTGTCTTCACACCATATTCCATCTCTGAATTTCTGTCTTCATGTCTAAATTTCTTCTTTTTATAAGGATCAATTCAATCACTTAGTTGTGTCCGACTCATTGTGACCCCTTGGACTGTAGCACACCAGGCTTCCTTGGTCATCACCAACTCCCAGAGCTTACTCAAACACATGTCCATCAAGTCGATGATGCCATCCAACCATCTCATCTTCTGTCGTCCCCTTTTCCTCCTGCCTTCAATCTTTCCCAGCATCAGGATCTCTTCCAATGAGTCAGTTCTTTGCATCAGGTGACCAAAATATTGGAGTTGCAGCATCAGTCCTTCCAATGAATATTCAGGACTGATTTCCTTTAGGATGGACTGGTTGGATCTCCTTGCAGTCCAAGTCAATTAGAGGTCTATCTTATTGTAGTATCTCATGATGTCTACATCTATATATCTACAAGCCTATTCCTAAGTAAGTTTACATGCTGAGGAACTGGGAATTAGGATTTCAACAGATCTTTCTAAGCAGAAACAGTTCAATTCATACATACTTGAAATTCTCTGTGAAACTAGTGATGTGAATTGAAAAAACTCCAAGATTGGATACAGAGTTCCATGTACCCAATGTTGTGTTTATCTACGGCCTTTTTTTTTTATTGGAGGCTAATTATTTTACAATATTATATTGGTTGGTTTTGCCATACACTGACATGAATCTGCCCCAGGTGTACATGAGTTCCCCTTCCTGAGCCCCCCCCCCTCCCCTTATCCTCCCTCTGGGTCATCCCCGCACACCAGCCCCGAGCATCCTGTAACATGCATCGACACTGAACTGGCGACTTGTTTCACATATGATAACATACATGTTTCAATGCCATTCCCCCAAGTCATTCCACCCTCACCCTCTCCCACAGAGTCCCAAAGACTGCTCTATACATCTGTGTCTCTTTTGCTGTCTCATATACAGGGTTATCATTTCCATCTTTCTAAATTCCGTATGTATGCGTTAGTATACTGTATTGGTGTTTTTCTTTCTGGCTTACTTCACTCTGTATAATAGGCTGTAGTTTCATCCACCTCGTTAGAACTGATTCAAATGCATTCTTTTTAATGGCTGAGTAATACTCCATTGTGTATATGTACCAAAGCTTTCTTATCCATTCATCTGCAGATGGACATCTAGGTTGCTTCCATGTCCTGGCTATTATAAACAGTGCTGCAATGAACATTGGAGTACATGTGTCTCTTTCAATTCTGGTTTCCTCAGTGTGTACACCCAGAAGTGCGATTGCTGGATCATATGACAGTTCTATTTCCAGTTTTTAAAGGAATCTCCACACTGTTCTCCATAGTGGCTGTACTAGTTTGCATTCCCACCAACAGTGTAAGAAGGTTCCCTTCTCTCCACACCCTCTCCAGTATTTATTGCATGTAGACTTTTGGATAGCAGCCATTCTGACTGGTGTGAAATGGTATCTCATTGTGGTTTTGATTTGCATTTCTCTGATAATGAGTGATGTTGAGCATTTTTTCATGTGTTTGTTAGCCATCTTTATGTCTTCTTTGGAGAAATGTCTGTTTAGTTCTTTGGCCCATTTTTTGATTGGGTCGTTTATTTTTCTGGGGTTGAGCTACAGGAGCTGTTTGTATATCTTAGAGATTAATTCTTTGTCAGTTGTTTCATTTGCTATTATTTCCTCCCATTCTGAAGGCTGTATTTTCACCTGATTATAGTTTCCTTTGTTGTGCAGAAGCTTTTAATTTTAATTAGGTCCCATTTGTTTATTTTTGCTTTTATTTCCAATATTCTGGGAGGTGGGGTCATGGAGGATCCTGCTGTGATTTATGTCGGGGAGTGTTTTGCCTATGTTCTCCTCTAGGAGTTTTATAGTTTGTGGTCTTACATTTAGATCTTTAATCCATTTTGAGTTTATTTTTGTGTATGGTGTTAAGAAGTGTTCTAGTTTCATTCTTTTACAAGTGGATGACCAGTTTTCCCAGCACCAGTTGTTAAAGAGACTGTCTTTTCTCCATTTTATATTCTTGCCTCCTTTGTCAAAGATAAGGTGTCCATAAGTGCGTGGATTTATCTCTGGGCTTTCTATTTTGTTCCATTGGTCTATATTTCTGTCTATCTATGGCCTTTCCAATGCCCTGTTTGTCAGTAATAAATCAGGTACGAACATTCAAGGGGGATTTCTCTGAGCACAGCTATTATTTGACTTCCCTAGGTTCTACATTAATGTATATGTAGACAACACTGCCCACATCTTTAAAGTTATATATATATTTCTGGGTCAGGTATCAAAGTTCTCATAGTCAACCCCTCTCTGTTAACAGACTGATCAGTGATTCTGGGGTATTGAGAGTCCAGCATCAAGCTATGAAAATATTAATCCAGTGCAAGGGTAACACACGTGGGAAGGGAGTATAGAGCATTACAGTCTATGTCCAAACTCTTCACAGACCTTGAAAAGGGAAACCGGAACACACTTCAAGAGAGATCAGACCAGACCTCACCTTCCACCTCAATCCCACATTCTAGACAGCCTATTCCCAGTTACCTGGAATTGGTATGTGAGGTAAAACCTATGATTAGTTCATAGTGAACATAGGGTCAATCAAAGGCTAAATGATCAGGTCACTTAAATTTTACCTCTGTGACCTCTTTCACACCTTGCATTTGGGCTCCTTTCTTATTCGTAGCATTATCCTGATGTCTCTGCTGCCCATGAGTCAGTGGTTTGTAGCCTTGAAAAAGGTTACTCACCATTCTAAGCTTGCACCTGCCTCCACTCTTAGCCATCAATTTCTGCCATGTCTAAATTTGGCTTCTAGTTAAATAGTAATATATAAATTGCAACCATGACTGTTAATGGAGTATGTTATTGCTGAACCTATGGAAAATCACACTGACCCTAAACATTGAATTTGGTAATAAAGATGAGACATTGTTATGGTTATGAGTTTTGACTCGAATGTCTGGGTTCAAATTTTGTCATTCATTCATTTTGGACAAATTACCTTTCTTGTCCGTGCCTTCATTTCCACCTCTATATTCTATGAATTGGAGAAGGCAATGGTAACCCACTCCAGTACTCTTGCCTGGAGAGTCCCACAGATGGAGGAGCCTAGCGGGCTCCCATCTATGGGGTCACACAGAGTTGGACATGACTGAAGTGACTTAGCAGCAGCATACTATGAATAAAGTGCCTATCTTATAGGTGTTGTTGAGATGAATGAATAAGTTAATACAGAAATGCTTTAAAGCATTTTTGGCATATAGAAAGCATTTCACACCAGTTAGATAATTTAATAGTATAATTGTGCAAGCAGGAATCCTACATATGATGATAAAACTTAAAGGCTGAAAAAAATTCTATTTGATTTTTGCCTATATGTTGGGCACTGTGTTAGATTTTAGAGATAGATATATGCTGTGTCTTGAAGGAGAATTTAATGAAATAGACACAGAAATTAAATTGAAATATGGTAAGTGCTATAATGATTTTATTTGGCTTTTGTTACGAGAACACACTGACATGATGCAGCAGATTTTTTTTAACTTTGAAACTATTTACTCTTGCTGTTTTTTTTTTTTTTACTGCACTGTAGAGAAATTTTCCTGTTAAAGCAATGAAGTGCCTTTTGCAAAGAGCTGACTCTTGTCTTGCTGTCTTTTCTCTGTCCCTCATTCTTTCTTACTCCATGATCTTTAGCATAGATTTTTAGATATTTTTGAACCAGTACACTATATAAATGAGTGGGATTCTTTAATATGACCTTCAATTTCTAAGAAATGTCACTATTATTTAAAGTTAGGTCTACTTATGAGAAGTTATGATGTTCAGTCACAAAGTCATGGACTGCAGCACGCCAGGCTCCTCTGTCTTTTGCGCTCCCCAAATTCCTGTCCACTGAGTCAGCACTACACAACCATCTCATCCTCTGCCAACCCCTCCTCCTGTTGCTTTCAATCTTTCCCAGCAACAGTGTCTTTTCCAGTGAGCCAGCTCTTCACATCAGGTAGCCAAAGTATTGGAGCTTCAGCTTCAGCATCAGTCATTTCAATGAATATTCAGGGTTGATTTCCTTTAGGACTGACTGATTTGATCCCTTTGCAGTCCAAGGGACTCTCAAGAGTCCTCCAGCACCACATGATGTTGGTTAACATTAATTCACTTGTACTTTAAAAAGAAAATATATGTATAGACATATATGTGTATGTGTATATATATATATATATATAATTTAAATATTGACTTACAGAATATGACATATTATTAGACAATCCAGGTAATTTATTACAAATATGACATATTTTCTCTCATTCTTTAACTCAGCAATTCTACTTTTCATAGTTCCTAAATCAAAAACATTTGGTCAGGATTCAAAGGTTCTTTTTAATCTGAAATCTCTTTCTAGTGCATGATACAATTAGGAAAAAAATATATCATGAAGGTTGTTTTCATATTTAAACTTGCCTTTATAACATAACAATGAAATACAAACCTGTTAAAATATCAGCAGACATAAAGGGTCAGATATGATTGTAAATCCTGGGTTCTAAAAGTTTACTACTTCCTATACGCATTGTCATTCAGAGCACTGAGTTGTTGGCCCATTTTGAAATAGAAATGTTATCTTTGAAGTTTAAAATCCACAAAGTTATTTGCTTTAGGCATCTGGTATAATTCTATATTGATAAAAATAAGTTATTAAATACCAAGGTTATAGGCTAATGTTTAGAAATATTTTCAAAATACTCCACAGGCCAACTCTGTGTTAAAGATTTGACTCAAATTGTTTAATAGAAGATATTTTTTTTGTGGTTAGTATGAAAAGAATTCTAAATTTGCCATTTCCTCTCTTATGTCCCCTCCAGGGAAACATTGAATGAAACCATCCTCAGGATATTAAAAGAGAATCTGTGTTGGAGAATGAATATATATGTTACTCTAGTTTCTTCCTATAGACAAAGTTAGTTATGCAAGTAGATAATGAGTTCACTACATTTCTTCCAGATTCTCTTCTATTCTAATCTCTTAAGCATCTCCCCATGCTTTTCTTAAACCCTTAGCAATCTACAAACTTAGCCTTCTATGAACTTTTTAAGGATAGTTCAAACAGCAGATGCTGCCCTTTGAAATCTGCTTTGAAATCTGTTGCAAGATGTAACCAAAATTAAGCAGGTAGGAGAGGGAGGACATACCTAGATTTATTTGCATTGTATTTTACATTAGCAAGAGACTATCATGAAAGCATAGTTTCTTACCCCTGTTTTGTTAGAAACACTGACCTTTCTACAGTAATTAAAGCAGAGTGTGTGGTTTCTATTCTGTAGAGTTTTAAATTTACTGTTAACGTGTATGTTTGCTGAGTACTTTCACACATGATCTGTGCTATTTTCAATTTTAATTCAAACTAATGTGGGAAGGTCTTGAATCAACCTTTAGAAACGCAGATGGGTTGTCATTATAAACAATACAAGATGGCATTCAATAACGGTTAGGAAGGAAGAAACAACATTGAGTACAAAGACATTTTTTGAACACAGGTTCTCAATTAGTGTCCTTTGGAAAGCAAGAGCATTAGTATGTTGAACACAATAGAGAGTCGTTTTCTTAATCTAAAAACATTTGTGTCCATCTTGGATTCGCCGAAGCTTTAGATCAGGTTTGTAGTGTTGCCATTGCAGAAGCAATGATTTAAAATCAACCAAAAATCTCAGTGTCAAATGGTGTTTAAACTTAAATGCTACTTTCATTACATCACTTTAGATTAAACAAAATTTATTTCAGATATTTTAAAATTTTCATGAATCAATGTTTGACAATGCCAACTTGGTGAAAAATTTCAAATATTTAAAGTGTTTTCCCCAAACGTAATAGTAACTCAGTAGAATACAGACTTTAAGAAATAACAATGGCACAAATTTTAGGGCTTTCTATGTTAAATTATTCTATATTAGCATTCTTAATACACATATTTTATGTAAGATTTTTCTTTTTTCTCTTTGATTACTCTTAAAACTCTACCGAAAAGGAAATAAACTTTTTGAGGCAGGGGATTCTGTTTTGCTTTCAGGATTTCTAAAAATGCTACCTTCCTTTACACAAACTTTAAACACCATCAGAAAATGAGATATTTCTCTTCCTCTTTCCCTTCTCTCAACTCTATTGGAAAGAAAATGTGGAGGGTTAGGTGTATAGAGCATATAAAGAACTGATCCTCATAACACTCATAGGCAATCCAAGACCCATTATCTAACAGGTTCAACCTTTTCAGAATCACATGGAAAGAATGAAGCACTGCGTTGAAAAAATTAGAACCAACATAATCCAGTATTTGCATGTGTATATTCACTATATTTAATAATAATAATGAGGTTCAACTTGTATCAAGGAATTATTTATATTCTAAAACAAATGATTGTCTAGGCAGGAGTCAGTTTATTTGTTAACTGGTAATGTGCTGTATTGTGTCAGTGGTTTAAACATGGTGTTTCATATGTTTTTTGAAATTACAACATTGTTTCAAGCATCATAGTTAAAAAGCCCTTCAAAATGCCACAAGGAAATCATTAGTCTAGTAGAGTATATTTTTGTATAATTGATGACAACTGTGTAATGATGTGGTAAGCTGGCAATTAAGCATAATTTGCTTATGCAAGTGAGTTGAAAAAATGGGAATCAATATTCAATCTACACCTATGTGAAAAGCAATTAGTTTAATTGATGGGGAAAAAACCCTCAACAATGGCTAATTATTCCAAAATGACCTGAAATACTCATGCAAATTAGTAGAATTAATTATACATGAAGGATTAGGCTATATAAATCATTTTTAAAACCTTGAAGTTTCTATTATCATTCATAAAATGTGGTAGAAAAGGTAATTGAATAATATAATGGATACACCTTAGAGAATAATCATCATATTTTGCTTACAATCTGTTGGCATAACATCATCTCAAAATAGACAATAATGAATACAAACAACACACATGTCATGGCTTTTCATTCAGGTATAATAGTTCAACAAAGAAACATTTATCCAATAAGACACTATTTTGTAAAATTACTGTTTTTCTTTCATTCTTACTGGGGATCTATAGGAACTCCAGAGAAACTCTTCAAAAGTAAAACTCAAATATCTTATAAAACTCAAATATCTTGATTTACTTATCACCAACCCTGGTTTTTGTTAATGAAATAGATAACAATTTCCTCTGTACTTGTTCTGCATTTTATTCATCACACAGTCATACCATTCTTGTAATTACTTCTACAAAAGAAGCAGTTTCATGAATGTTTGAAACAGCAAATTTGCTATTCACCTGAAATTAATTGTAATTCAGGTCAGATTCACGTTGTCAATATATTAGTGTATAATCTAAATACATATGGACTCTCTAATGACTTGTTTTGAACTCCCATCCCAAGCAACAAAATTGATTTTGAATAAATTAAGGGAAATCCCATGGGCAGAGGTGCCCAACAGGACTACAGTCCATGGGGTCGCAGAGAGTTGGCCATGACTGAGCAACTAACACTACTACACTCCTGCACAAACAAAAGCAAGTATTGGGGTCCGACTTCATTCTCTGATGTTAAGGTATGAGACAAAAGTTCTGTTGATACAAGAAATGTGTTTCATTTGAAGCTGTTTTTGATATAAACATATTATTTTTAGGAAGGAAACTCACACACACACAGAAGATGGGTGAGGCCCTAACTTAGGTTGTCTTTTGGCTCAGCTGGTAAAGAATCTGCCTGCAATGCAGGAGACCTGGGTTTGATCCCTGGGTTGGGAAGATCCCCTGGAGAAAGGAATGGCTACCCACTCCAGTATTCCAGCCTGGAGAATTCCATGAACTCTATAGTCCTTGGGTCACAAAGAGTCGGACACGACTGAGTGATTTTCACTTTCTTTCACCCTGCTTTTTAGAATATCTTTAAAGTTATGTCAATATCTTTTTCTGCAGAAAGTAAAAAAACAGCTCACACGATGATTAATTTTCTTTTGTAGACTTGCCTTCACAATGATGCCAAGTTTAATTCTAAGATAAGCCTAAGCATCTTCACTATTTTTAATGTTTGCTGGTTATTCTATCATCAACTCATCAGTGGCCTCTATAAAATCATGCTTTTTAACTTGCAATTCTAGTCTTCATCTTTCCTTTCAACATCATAATTTTATTCTTATGTAAGTCAGCCCTGCTGCCCAGTGGCACAACACAGTGTTATTAGCATACTACAAGCACTCTGTGCACAGTCTCACAAAGATACTTTGCGACCCCATGGACTGTAGCCCTTCAGGCTCCTCTGTCCATGGAATTCTCCAGGCAAAAATACTGGAGTGGGTACCCATTCCCCTCTCTAGGGGATCTTCCTGACCCAGGTATCAAATCCAGGTCTCCTGTTTTATAGGCAGATTCTTTACCATCTGAGCCACCAGGGAAGGCCCATTAAGTATGAATCTTTAGAATGCCCAAGTGCATTTTACAGCTCTGATAACACTCTTGAGCTATTACATTTTTGTTCTGAATGGAAGTCCCTCAGAGAGGAGGTAAAAAATTATCTGCTGTCACAAAGCCTTGATGTGCTTCTAGTCATGGAAGTTTCACACTTGAGAACTAAACATGGTTTTATATGGAATATTCTGACCTTCTCCAGAGAATGAATAAGTATGAAAAGAAATAACAGAAAGTGTTGGGCTCTGAGCTCTGCCACTGGCTCTTGGTCATTTTAGGCCTTTTCAGTCACTTATTGAACCCATAAAACTTGGAGTTAATCAACCTTGTAATTCATCGGAGTCCTGTTATCCGGATCTTGCAAGGTGACCAGAGGCAAGATTTCTCACCTCAGCATTGCAATAAGAATTTCAAATTCCTGATCACCTTTCTGAATTTAAGTGGAAAGTCAATAGTTTTGGAATACGCTGTTTTATGTTTATTTATGTGCTTTTAATTTTCTCATCATCTTTACCACAACTGTATAACTTAAGTAAAGCATTGTATATACAGGGTGTCGAGTCATAGATGAAAAAAGAACAAGAACCTTATGATGAGAAAATGTTTACATTACAATGGTGGCCTCAGAACTAAGATTAGTCTATGATACTTTTCTTATAGGTGTGGAGTTGTTGCTAGATCAGGTTGCTCATCTAAAGGGTTGGTATGATTCATTCAGCTCAGTAAGCAGAGGCCCCAGTTACTGTTCCTGCATCAATTCTAGCTCCCCAATATATAGCCTACACAAAATTCCTTCAGAATCACATCTTAGAGTTTAGGAAAGAAAAGAAATCTTAGAGACTATCTAAAGCTGCAGTTCTCATCTTGTAATTTGGATCCTCTTGGGAAAGTCTAAAAACTGACACCTGGGTTCCACCCACATCTGTTGGTATGGAGGGCACCCTGGACAGTGGAATTTTAAAATTTCTCCAGAATATTCATAAGTATAGCCAAGGTTTGGAACCGTCATTCTGAGGCAATATTGTAAGATTTAGAAACGTGTAAGCCTATAGGAATGAAAAGAGGGAAGTAGGACAGGCATGAGAAAAATAACACTGTCTCTTACTGCTTATATTTTCTACTCTTAATTGAAATATGGATAAGAGAAATACTATTTCACTATACATAAGAAAAACAACCATGCAAGCTCAGTGTTAAATGGTAATGGACACTTATACTTTATAGGGAGGTCATAGGGAGTGTCAGGGACTGTGCTTAACTAGAGAAAGTATGACCATCATCTAAAGGGACAAATGCTCTTAATCTCCAGCTAAATGTGTGCCTAGGCTATCCAGATCTATTGATTTTGTCAAGCAAATATAACAATTGTTATTTTTTAATTTAAAATTGCTTGTTGATTTAAATGCTGCTTCATTTAGTTAACTAATTATTTAAAAAAAAAAACTAAACAAGAGAGTTTCACTCCCAGGTGGCACTAGTGGTAAAGAATGTACCTGCCAATACAGGGGGCATAAGAGAAGTGGGTTTGATTTCTGGGTTGGGAAGATTCGCCTGGAGAAGGAAATGGTAACCCACTCTAGTCTTCTTGCCTGGGAAACACCATGGACAGAGGAACCTGGTGGGCCGTAGTCCATTTGGCCGCAAAGAGTCAGACTAACAGAGCACAGCATAAACAAGAGAGCTTTACAGTTGGAGTGGAGTGTCAGAGAAATGAGTGCCTGAGGAGGAGGACCTCCCAGCTCTTATCCACTTTTTTTTTTGTTTTCTTTTAAACTACAACACTGTATTGTAGTGAAGTCCAGGCCGCACATGTGATCTCCACTGACACTGCCCTGGGAGTTGGAAGCTTATTGTTTGATTCGGAGGAGAGATCCAGTTTCCTACTCTTCCTTCTCTGACACCACCTGATGGGAGTTTGCAGCTCCTGGATGCAGCCTGGTAAGGCTGGTCTCACCTCTGGACTTGCCTTTTGCTGGTGGAGGTGGGACTACAATCTTTCCAGTGGTGGTTGACTAGAGCAAGGTAGTACTGTCAGAATACTGTCTTTCTTCCAAAGTTACCTCATTTTTCCTCCATTGGCTAGAGAAAGCATGTTTCTGCTGAGCCATTTTTTTTTTTTTTTTGGTGCCTACGTTGACCTTCCTGAGTTGCTGTCTTCTTTACTGTAAATCTGTGTTATAATCTAGGGAAATGATATTGGTGAACCTATTTGCAAGGAAGGAATGTAGACACAGACATAGGTAATGGAGTTGTGGACACAGTTGGTGGGGGAGACAGTGAGACATATGGAGAAAGCAGCGTCAACATAAATTCACTATCAGGCATATATGGTAAGATGGAGAGCTGGTGAGAAGTTGCTGTGTCGCACAGGAAGCCCGGTCTGGTGCTCCATGATAGCCTAGAGGGATGCGTTGAGAGGAGGGAAGAAGATTAGGGAGGAGGGAGACGTATGTATAATTATGGCTCATTTGTGTTGTCATATGGCAGAAACCAATACAACATTGTAAAAAAATTTTAAATATATTTAATTTAATATAATTTAATATTTAAATTAAAAAAGAGAGAAAAAAAGAGTGAAATAGAAAGCTCAAGAAATTCACCACCATAAGGTCCTTGGGTCTCAGGATTTTTAGCATGTCTGTCTACTTTCCTCCACCTTCAGAGTCTTCCTTTGTTTGTTTTGTATAAACGTCCAAGGTTTTTAACTTTACTTAATAGAAAGACAAGAGCACATTATGTCTACTCCAACTCTCTGAGCGTGGGATTCGGTTACAACATAATTTTTAGAAAAGAACTATAAGAGATCAGTTAGCCATCACTTGTTCAGTTCAGTTCAGTCGCTCAGTCATGTCCGACACTTTGCGACCCCATGAATCACAGCACGCCAGGCCTCCCTGTCCATCACCAACTCCCGGAGTACACTCAAACCCATGTCCACAGAGTCGGTGATGCCATCCAGCCATCTCATTCTCCGTCGTCCCCTTCTCTTCCCGCCCCCAACCTTTCCCAGCATCAGAGTCTTTACCAGTGAGTCAACCCATCGCATGAGGTGGCCAAAAGCCATCACTTGTAATATCTAGTAACTGTTAAAAAAAAGACATTTCATCATAGACAAGTTGCTTTTTTCCCTTTTTTTTTTTTTTTTTTTTGAGTAATAAACCAGCCTTTTAATTTGACCTGGGAGTCTCATATCATGCAAAGCATCCATGAGCTTTTTTCCTTTTAAAAATATATCTTCTCCTACTGGTGGAGAGTAGTTGGGGCGTATGAAATGTAATTCCTCTCAGTGATTTGGTTTCAATTCTATGGTATAATTCTAGCAGACTCTACCTCACTACCTTAATCCCCGAGAAATCTAGCAGAGAGCAATTTGTGTTTACAAAGCTTACTGACAGCATTAACTCAACTATACCAAGCTGGCTTATGTGAAAAATTTCAGCACTCCTATGACATTGTCACCCATTTTCCTCCCACTGACACCTAAATTTCCAATAGCACAAAGAACCTGGATGAGGACTGACCAGAGCTTGTAAAATATAAACTAGAGTCTCTTCATTAATTCAAACCCTACAAAAACTGGCAAATGTGACTTCTTCTTGGTATTTTTGAGGCCACAAAAATTGTACACAATAAAAGCATTTTCACAAAACTTTCATAATTGTAAAACGTATTTTCAAATCAGTAGTCCAAATACAGTGCTCCTTCAGAACTTCAAAATCAGCATGTTGTGCTTATTTATGAGCATTGTACTGCTCTAATAGTGAAAACCTGTGAGTATGTCACTACCTAAAATTGTATACCCAGTACCCAAGACATAAGTTCTACCCTTGTTAAGATTTAGCGTGAGTCTCATTTCTTTTCCACAGGAGAGATATCACAGACCCTTTTGCATTTTGTCAGTTGCCATCTTCATGAACCTGAAGGATACCATCCTATTTTGACTTGCTCATCATGGCTTGGGATCATGTTTTTCATTCTGCATTCCTTTTCAACAGCAAGGAGTTGTTTGACTGCTATGTATTTCCAGATCTGATTGCTATTTATTACCCCAGTACAGGGTATCAAGAAATGCCTGTTGATTGAATGTTGCATAACTAAACATATATTACCACTTCCTTTTCCAAGTTGCCATCCTGGTGTTTAGGAAATGTCCCCAACATTCCAGAAGAGTAATACTTGGGTGCTCATAACTGTAGCATTGAGTAAATGCTTTGAGTACTCAATGGTCAGTCACATTTCATATTACTTCTTTGTCTGACAGAACTCCCCTATTAATTTCCTGTCTCTTGATTTGACATCACTCTAGGTGTGTCAGTTTCTTAAGAAGCTATATTCTTCCCATTTCATCTGGCTTTGTTCTTGATTTTAAATTTTATGAGCCTGCAGATCAATGTCTGTCCTTGCTAGTTTTGCCTTGGCATGCAGCCTGTCAAGGTGATTTTATTCAGCTGCCCCGTGTGTCACTGTGGGTCAAGAAATGTCCTATTGTGGAAGATTGCCGAAATCTTTTGACTAAAACCACCCCTTCCATGTCAGTGGGCAGCAGGAGCAAATCTCTCATGATCTGGAGATATATAGCAATCAAGCACCTTCCTGCCATTTCAAGGGCATGCAGAAAGAAAAGAACAGGCACAAGCCCATGCCAGGAAAGTCAATAATACCTTGATAAGCAAGGCAAAATAGGATGGTTTCCTTCAACTTCTTGAAGATAGAAACCAACAAAAATGCAAAAGGGTCTATCATCTTCTGTAGAGGATTGTCCTGTGAGAAAGGAAATAGACTCATGCTAAATATTAACAAGGGTAGAGTTTATGTCAACATGTGGAAGTGCAAGTGGATGAACTCAATCTCAATATGAGGAAGAACTTTCCAACTGAACAAATTGACTTGTTTGAGAATGGAATCACTCAGAAGGCAGTAAGCACTACCACTGCAACTATTTGAGTTTAGACTAGACATCCAATTCCACGTGTAAAAATCAGTTAGTTGCTTCACAAGGAAATAAGTTTTAAATGGAAATTAGCAGAGTTAGGTTAAGCTTCCTCCTAGTACTAGCATTCTGGGATTCTATCAAAGAAGAGCTTTGACTGCTAATGTTTGCCTGTGGAGTCTCAGAAAGAAAGAAACAAAACAAAAAGCTAAAGTATAAATAACTGAAAATAGATGCCAACATAGAAGTAACACCTACTTTACAACTAATTGCTAGTGTGAGTCTCCTCTAATTGCTTAGCTGTGAATATGTCTTTTCTTTTTAAATCTTCTGCCAAAATGGCTAAATCCAAGCATAGATTACAGCACTTCTAATAGGGAAATATAGTTTAGAGTAGAATTTGTTGAGTCCTTGTCAGTACCTGTCATTATTTTATTTGATATTATTGACTTCAATAGCATTTTCAGGTGATATTTCCAAGTTTAACGAGTGAATTGCTTGCAGAGAGGAAAGTAAACACTTTTCTCTAAATGAAATGCATTAAAGAATTAACTTTATGTCAGTCCATTTTATAGAAGTGGTATTTCTAAGCCCTGTTAAAATTGTTTTATAGACTTCCTAACTGCTGAAACACATTAGGGGGTAATCACATTAGATGTTGCCTGCTGAGCCTGGAAAGGCTTGGTCAGTAGTTTAAAGAACTGTTCCAGTAACAGTCAGCTCGCTAGTAAGTGGGTGACTCTGAAATAACCTGACTGTGTCATTTGTTCAAATGAGGACTTCAATCCTATATATGCTTCATTTGAAACTAAGATTAAGAAGATGTCACTTATAAAAATGATTTTCATTATAACATTATCCTCAAGGATCAGGATAGTGGGGATATATTATAGGTGAAATGTCATACTCATACAGATATTTAAATCATATGTCTCCTACTTTTTTATTATAAGCACCTATTACCTACATAGTTAAATCATAGAAATTGCTGTGATATAATAAATCCCAATATAAATATTTCAGTTGACCAATATTAGATGAAGATCAAGCAGACTTTAATTTGTGACTCCTGACAAAACCCAATCCCCAGGGTGTTGATGGAGATTATACCTTAATAACTATAATAGTTAGCCTCAAAGATCCATCCCACCTCTCTTGCCTCCCATGATCCCACCTTCCTGCTATTCAGACCCTTAAGTAGTTTTTCCAGACAAGAATACTTGAGTGGGTTGCCATTTCCTTCTCTGGGGGATATTTCTGAGCCAGGGATCAAACCCAGGTCTCCTGCATTGCAGACAAATTCTTTACCATCTGAGCCATGAGGGCCGTTAGTATTCTCCTACATTGAACCATGGTTGGTGTGTGTGTCCATAGAATACAGCAAAGATGATGATATGTCACCTGTAAGAGAAAGTTGGATTGCTTCTCTTGCATAGCTCTTCCTGAGGGAAGTCAGCTGCCATATTGTGAGGATACTCAAGCAACCTACAGAAAAGGCCGTGTGGCAAGGAAGTGAAGTATCTGGTCTCAGAAACTATGCAAAATAATAAATGTTTGTTGTTTGAAGCTACTAAATTTAAGATTATTTTCTATGCAGTTATAGATAACTAAATTCAGATTCAGCATTCAGAAATGGAATGCTGCAATAATAAAAATTTTAAAGTATGAGAGTGATTTTGGAACTGAGGCATGGCAAGGAGTTAGAAAATCTGTAAAGATTTTCAGGACTGGGCTAATGAAATCTTAAAGTGCCTTGAACACGAGTATTTAAAGAAAAGTGAATAAAATCTTATGAAAAATTGGAGTTTAGCAATACTGATGCCTGCAAGTAATGTACAAGTTTGAAAATGTGCCTAAAGAGCTGGATGATCTTGGTGAAAGACTTTCTGAGCAGAGCATTTAAAGTGTCCCTTTAAATTTCATTTGGTGAAATTTTAACTGTTAATGTTTTTGGCATCGTTCTTTGTACCATTTATTAAATAAAAATTTAAAAAAAAAAAAAAAGTGTCCTTTGATTTCTCCTTGCTGCTTATGAGAAAATTTAAAAGGAGAGATAAACTAAAGGAATGATTGTTAAACAAAAAGAAATCATTATCATGCTAGTTATATTATGTTAATAAATATGTAATGAAAAGAAATGACATGACAAATTCATTAAAATAAGCAAGAAATAACAAACTGAAACAGACTCATTTACATGAAATAAATTGAATTGGTAGTTAAAGACTTGTTTCCATTCCAGCAGCCCTTATCCACCTAATTAAAAAAAAAACCCTAGATGGATTCAGATGAGAATTGCCAAACTATATGCAATAATTTATTCTATACTTATTAATTTCTTAGGGTTACTATAATGAACTAGCACATAATATGTGGATCAGGACAACAGAGATTTGTTTTCAGAGCTGGAAATCCCAAGTCAAGGTGTTGGCAAGGTTATATTCTCTCTCCTAGCTTGTGGTGAACTTTTTAAAAAAAGAAATAAGACTTTATCTTTTAGAGTTTTATTAGATCCATGGCAAAATTGAGTGGAGGGCACAGAGATTCTCACACACTCCCGGCCAACATAGCTTTCCCCTTTATTAACATCCTCCACAAAAGAGGTGCGTTTATTGGTGAATCTACATTGACACATCATTATCAGTCAAAGTCCATAGTTTACATTAGGGTTCACTTTTAGCATTATGCATTCTGTGGGTTTAGACCAATACACAAAGACATACATCCACTGCTACAGGATCACACAGAGTAGTTCACTGAGATTTTAAAACTCTTGTGCCTATCTATTCATCATTCCCTCTTCTCTAACCCCTGGCAACCACTGATTATTTTATGATCTTCATATTTTTGCCCTTCCTAGAATGTCATATAGTTGAAAGCAAACATTAGATAGTCTTTCAGATTGATTACTTTCACCTACATTACATATACACTTAAGTTTCTTCCATGTCTTTTTGTGACAATAGCTCCCATTTATTAAAAATTCCTGAATAATATCTCATTATCTAGACATACCTAGTTTATTTACCCGTTGACCTGCAGAGGGATGTCAAGGTTGATTCCAAGTTTTTGGCAATGATAAATAAAGTTGCTATGAATTTCCATATGAAGGACATAAGCTTTCAACTCTACTAGGTAAATACCAAGAAGTATGACTGTATAGTAAGAATATGCTTAGTTTTGTAAGAAGTCACCCAATTGTCTCCCTTAGAGGCTCTACTATTTTGCATTCCCACCAGCAGTGAATTATTCTACAACCTTGCCAGTATTTGATGTTTTGAATTTTGGCCATTCTGATAGGTATGTAGTGATATCATATTGGTGTTTTAACTTGCACTTCTTTTATATATGATGTGGAGTAACATTTTTGTATGTTTATTTGTTATCTGCATATCTCTCTTGATGAGATATTTGTTATGGTCTTTGGCACATTTGTTAATCAGGTTGTTTGCTTTCTTATTTGTGAATGTTAAGAGTTCTTCTTATACTTCGGATAACAATCCTTTTTCAGATTTGTGTTCTGCAAGTATTTCTTTTCCCATTCTGTGACATGTCTTTTCATTCTCTTGACAGTGTCTTTCACAGAGCAGAAAACTTTAACTTTTATTCAAGTCCAGTTTATCAGTTATTTCTTTCACAGACTGTGCTTTTATTGTTGTACCTAAAAAGTCATTACCAAACTCGAAGTCATCTACATTGTCTCTTATCTTCTAAGAATTTTATATTTTTTTATTTTACATTTATGTCTTTGATCCATTTTGAGTTAATTTTTCTAAAAATGTCCTGCTGTTTTCACTGGCTCCCTCTCTTCTGTGCTCCAGTCCTGTGTCTTTACTGAAAACACACCCTACTGTTTTGTCTCTATGATTCTTGGCCATGGTGGAAACAGGGACTGCTGGTGGTGAGGTTATGTCATTATAGGACCAGTTTTAGGTCTTTATTGTTATGGACAAGAATTACTTTGTGTTAGATAAAACTACATTAAGTCCCATGTTTCTTTTAGAGAC
This sequence comes from Moschus berezovskii, assembly GCF_049115385.1. Taxonomy (NCBI): domain Eukaryota; kingdom Metazoa; phylum Chordata; class Mammalia; order Artiodactyla; family Moschidae; genus Moschus; species Moschus berezovskii. The sequence goes on along the minus strand of NC_142483.1, from coordinate 35,511,569 downwards.
TCTCAGTGTTGAGACATTATTCCCATATCTGTTGATGGAACATTTAGAAAAGGAAAACCATGTTCAATGAAATTCATGTTAAGATACATGTACAATCAGGAATGGATGGATTGGATTAGTGATAATAATGAATGATTGATTGAAAAAGCTTTCATAGAGAACTCTGTCTGAATCAGAGAGTATAATAATCCAGATATGAAATGACCTTCCTTATCAATAAACCTGATAGTAAAAATATTATAGTATTAAAAATGGATACATGGGGAAGATTTGATAGTCAACTTTGAGAAATTCAGCCACAGTATTTACCTTTATCACCTATTAATCATTAATTCAGTTTATTTAAGAGATATAAGTGTATTCAGATTGTATATTTCTTGTGCAAGTTTTGGCAAAAATGTGTTTTGAAAGAATTGGTGCTTTTCACCTAGGTTACCAAATTTGTGAGTTTACTGCTAATGCCAAAATTTCATCTAAAGTATAATTAACTCAAATAGTCTCAAAACTCATCATCTAAAGCATCAAAATCAGTTCTGAGTGAGATGCTGGATATGGTTCATCTGAAGTCAAAATTCCTCTCCATCTGTGAATGTCTAAAACACAGAGAAAAATATTATCTATTTCCAAAATTGAGTGCTGGGCTAGGCATAGGACAGACAATCCTATTCTACAAAAAAGAAATTTGAAGGAGAAAAAATCACAGGTACCAATCAAGTCTAAAACCCAGCATGGCAAATTCCATTAGATTTCAAGGCTCGAAAATACTTCTTATGACCCTGTCCATTGGGCCGCATCAGGGCAGTTCCACCCTTTCAGCAACACAGCAACATTCCTGCCCTCTCCACCCACAGTAGTAGCAACCACAGTCTCTCAGTCCTTGAAAATCCTCCTCTGAGCCTCTGAGCCACTCATTGGGTCTCTCTTCTTGTTTCTTAAAGATAACACATGTTTGTTGCTGGGTAGCTCTAGCCACACACTTCCTACTATAGAGAGCATCCCACACATCCATTACCCTACTTCATTATTCCCATCATGTCCTCTCCTGTCAAAGCATCTTTTCTGCTGAGATTGTTGATTGGATCCCTGAGTCACGTGCCTAATCTAACAAAAAGTTTATCCAGGCACACTCTTGGTGTTTTTGCTCCACAGCACGTTGGGTAATTCTTTGACATATGGATAAGGTAAAAATTTTCCAAATTATCAAGCTTTCTGCCACTTTAAACAAGGATTATATTTACCATTTCCATCAGAAATCTCACTAGAAGCACCTTTAACATCCACATTTTCACCAACAGTCTCTTAAAGACAAACTAATATTTTTCTAGTGTGCAACTCTTACAGCCTCTACCTATCACCCAAGTTCAAGGCTACTTTCAAATTTTTAGTTAGATGTTATAATAGTATCCCATTTCCTAGTTCTAAAATCGGTATTAGTTTCCCAGGGCTGCCGTAATAAACTCCCACGTATTAGATGGCTTGAAACAACTGATTTTTTTTTTTTTTCTTACAGTTGTGAAAGTTAAAAGTCCACAGTCAAGATGTTGACAAGGGCATGCTCCCTTTCCTAGCTTTCCAGTGGTGGTTGCCACTGTCTTTGGCATTCTTTGACTTAGAGCTACACAAATTCAGTTCTTCCTCCATCACATGGTGATCTTTATCATCACAAAGCATTCTCCTCCCTCTGTATCTGTGTCCTTCTCTATTCTTATAATAAGGGCATCATTTATAATTGATTAGAGACAACTCTAATCACCTTATCTTAATTTAACTACATTTACAAAGACACTATTTCCAGATAAGATTATATGCATGGTTGGGGTTAGGAATTCAACATGTCTTTTGGTGGGTGGGTAGTGGGGGACACAATTCAATCCAGAACACACACATTTTACACTTTTTCTGGGACATTAAAAAAGTAAAAGCTGTTTAGATTATTTTATGATCTATATCAGATTATATAAGAAAATGCTATTGATTATGTAAGAAAATAAAAATTTAACCACGTTTTGCTTATTAATATAAATAAAAAATACCAGCAATAAAATATTAGCTAAACTAATCCAACAGTACATCTACACAACTTAGAGTGCATTCTGATGAATGAGGGTTTATCACCAAATGTCAAGAACGTTATTAGTTGGGATAAAAGTGTAACTGAAATAATGAAGAAACCCCAAATTTTGGTGACTTAATGGGTTGTCTTATGGGGATTCTGACCAGCACTGTAAGTCACTCATAAAAGCTTTACTATCATTCCATTTCCCATATTTAGTCACAAAGCCCCAATTAGCTGTAAAGAAATCTTTCTTGAAATATAGTAGAAACAAGAAAACACACATACAGATTGAGAGGGTTTGCACTGCATAAAATGGCAAGATATGTATTTCCAGAGTATATAATGAAAGCAGCAAAAGATTCAAGATTCCAACTAGAAAAAAAGAATGTGAATAAGTATTTAAATGAAATGAAAAGTCTAGGTTCTAAAACTCATAGAGAACAAGCTGAAACTAATTTTACATACATTAGAAGATCAAATATAAAAAAGATGGCATGACAGATGCTATGACTGGCTCTTTCAAAATCCCCTCTACCATCCTTTTAATATGCATTTCTGTATTTACAGAAGCCAGAAAGCTAAAATCACATCCCTCACACTCCTTTGCAGCTAAGGTTCTGGAAATAAATTAAGTTCTACCAGTAAGGCAAACACTCATCCACTTAGAAGATGAAAATATGACATAGGATCTCTTCCTTCCCTTTTACCTATTTTCTGCTAGCAGGAACCAATCAAGAGGTATGAATTGTTTCTACAGCTATGTCCCATTCTCTGATATTTTGAATATCTTTGGGGGATGCCAAGAAGTATTTGCATCTGTCATAATAGTGGGACTTCTTTCCAGTTGTAGTTTTCTGAAACAGAAAACTACAGAAAAGTGAATTAATGGTTTTATTTATTTGCAACAAAAGAGTAACCTACATGCACTTAAGATTACATTAATTCATCCCTCTATGCATGCATGCATGCTAAGACACTTCAGCTCTGTCTGACTCTTTGTGACCCTATGGACTGTAGCCTACCATGTTCTTCTGCCCATAGGATTTTCTGGGCAAGAATCCTGGAGTGGGTTGCCATGTCCTCCTCTAGGGGATCTTCCTGACCTGGGGATCAAACCTGCATCTGTTACATCTTCTTCACTGGAAGGTGGATTCTTTACCACTAATGCCACCTGGGAAGCCCTCATCCCTCTATACCTGCAGTCAGATAATTAGAATTCCACATGACTAACAGAGCAGTTACACACTGAAACAGTTGTAGTATACATTGTGGTGTCTATGTAGAACTGATGGTACCTTCCACTTCCTCTCACCATTGCCCAACATTCTTGTGGTTTGATGGGATCAGTAAAAGGTATAGATATAAATGGCCAGTGCCAAACAGGATATTCCTGTTCACACTTGACACAATGATCACTGTAGCTAACCTAAATCTAAGTGTTCTACCCTTGCCTAAAGGCTGATTTCATGTCTGATCCAACCTACAGGAAGTCAGGATTTATGCTTGAAACATCCAAGTCTCAGATTTCTCAAAACTGCCATTGACCTTTGCAAACACGAGACGTATACAAGTAAATCTGACATACTTGAAAACAAGCCTAGGAGACTCATGAGAGCAATGGCTCTGGACTTTATATTTACATCAGCCAATAAATCTTCTTAGACTTTAAATGAGTTAGAGTTGACTTGTACAGAACAGAGAGCACCCTAATTCATTCAGCAAATACACATTGTTTTATCACTGATTTTATTCTTCTTGTTGTTTATGTGTGTGTGTGTGCGCTCATGCGTAAGAGTATGATGTATGCACACACGTATCCTTATGACAGCAGTGTTATGTATAGTATGGAGACTGTCAATCCTGGTGTCTAAAGAACTGGGTCCAACGTGCAATTACATTTCCTACTGGCATTACCATTGTGAAGAAAATACTCTTAATTCTCCATGTATTCTTCAGGGGAAAAACACAGACTAGTCCCAAACTATTTCATGTATGCCAGAAGGTTCAAATGATATTACATTAAGTGAAAGGGTTTTTTAAACTCCAAGTTATAAGTAATTATTATTACCTCACATATGATACAATCTATAGAAACATCAGGGCTTCCCTGATGGCTCAGCAGGTTAAGTATCTGCCTGCAAATGCAGGAGACACTGGAGACGTGGGTTCGATCCCTGGGTTGGGAAGATAACCCTGGAGTAGGAAATGGCAACCCACTCTAATATTCTTGGCTGAAAAATTCCATGGACAGAGGAGCCTGGTGGGCTACAGTCCATGGGGTCACAGAGACTGACTGTGTTTATTTGTTTTTACAGAAACATTTAAGAAACTGAAATTCCAATCTCCTCCAGTTTATCTTGTATTCTACTTAACTTCCTTTACTTTTAAAGCTGCACAAGCGAAGGACAAAATGTCATCTTTTACTTTGAATTCCCTTTCTCTTGTCAGTGGGTTTCACAAGCTTCACTTCATTTAAGCATAGTTCAGTGGTAAATTTCTATATATAACTGCGCTTTTAAGTTGCTTAAAGATATAACATAATTGGGTGTACCTTTAACCCAGTGTTTTAAAATCCTACAGGAATTGTGTGCACACAACATCTTCTAGTATTAAATAGCCTGAGATCAAATAAAATGCAATGAACAATGTCTGCTCCTACTGAACTGGAAATGTTAGTGAGATACAGGGCACAGATGACAGTGCTACCTCAAGAAATATAATGAGGGAATTTTGACAAGCCAAACCTTTTAAAATGTTTGAACTCCATAAAAACCTGCAGGCATGACAGATTAAATGTAATGCTTACCTCTGATTCTGAGCTGCAGCTTGCATCATCTAATTCCTGTAAATAAGAACAGATGTGCTGTTAGAAGGTTTTGATTTGTGTTTTTATTTTTCAAAACCCATCTAGCAGAGTGAGGTTTCTCCATTTGGGGGATGGTGGAGGAGCTTTGTTTTCTCGTTGAAGCATGTCAGAAATGGGAAAATAAGTCTCACTCATCTCCATCCTATTCAAAGAGAGGTTCAACACAATTTGCAGAGTTGGGTGTGTGCTTTAAAGATGGATGAAAAGAGACTGAGCTACTCAAATATATCTTCAAATATTTAGAGCAAAAGAAAAACTACTTTAGCAAGTTTTGAAACTTAGCAATCGTGAGTTTCAGCCTGTTACACCAGCAGCAACTTGACAAGTTGTTAAGCACCCAGAGCAAATAAACAAGGTAAAAATACTGCAGGCATCCCATTTCCAGGCAAGTTCCGTAGTCCTCTAAATCACACACTCTCAACTTTAAGGATATATGTTGCTATTTTTTAATAGGGCAATTTCTTTAGCAAAACAGAAGTCTCAACTTTAACAAATACAAAAAAATATAATTTACAAGTTTCACATTTTCATTTCTGCTGATGACAGTTTTGTAAGAGCCTCACAAATCTAATTAAATAGTTCACAGACACACATTTGAATTTATTCACATGACAATAATATGAAAAGGATGATGATAATACGTTTCACTTATGTTGATTGCTGCTTTACCCAAGAAACCCAAAATAATGCAGTCAAATTTACATATCCAGAGTGGAGTCTGTTAGGCTTAGAGTTACCTAGCTGCCTGCAATAAAACAATACATAGATATCTTTAAAGTCACGATTTTTCTGAATAATCACATTTATATACAAACTATAACCCACAAATTAAAATTATAAGAGGGAAAGATCTTCTCCCATGATGCCATAAAAATAACTGAAAATCAGGAATAGTCAGCTTACATGGATTATCTCCCTACTCTGAAACAAAATTACCTTTAAAAATAAACTGCAGTTGATTTATATTATATTAATTTCAGGTATACAACATAGTGATTCAATGTTTTTATAGATTATAATGCATTTACGATTATTATAAAATAATTGTTATATTTCTCTATGCTGTCAATATACATTTGTAGCTTATGTATTTTGTAAATAGTAGTTTTTACATGTTATTCCTATTCCCCAACCTTACACCCCCTTTCTCTCTCCCAAAGGGTAACCACTGATTTGTTCTGTATATCTCTGAATTTGTTTCTATTTTGATATATATATATATATATTCATTTGTTTTGTTTTAGATTTCCCCATATAAGCGATAGCATAAAGTATTTGACTTACTTCACTAAGCAAAGCAAAATGACTTTTTGATTCAGTTCAGTTCAGTTTAGTCGCTCAGTCATGTCCTACTCTCTGTGACCCCATGGACTGCAGCACACCAGGCCTCCCTGTCCATCACCAACTCCTGGAGTTTACTCAAACTCATGTTTATTGAGTTGGTGATGCCATCCAACCATCTCATCCTCTGTTGTCCCTTTCTCTGCCTGCCCTCAATCTTTCCCAGCATCGGGGTCTTTTCCAATGAGTCAGCTCTTCGCATCAGGTGGCCAAAGTATTGGAGTTTCAGCTTCAACATCAGTCCTTCCAATGAACGCCCAGGACTGATTTCCTTTAGGATGGACTGGTTGCATCTCCTTATAGTCCAAGGGACTCTCAGGAGTCTTCCCCAACACCACAGTTCAAAAGCGTCAATTCTTCAGCACTCAGCTTTCTTTATAGTCCTAGTCTCACATCCATACATGACTACTAGAAAAACCATAGCCTTGACTAGACGGACCATGGTTGACTAAGTAATGTCTCTGCTTTTTAATATGCTATCTAGGTTGGTCATGGCTTTTCTTCCAAGGAGCAAGCATGTTTTAATTTCATGGCTGCAGTCACCATCTGCAGTGATTGTGGAGCCCAAGAAAATAAAGTCTGTCACTGTTTCCATTGTTTTCCCCATCTATTTGCCAAAAAGTGATGGGACCGGATGCCACGATCTTAGTTTTTTAAATGCTGAGTTTTAAGGCAATTTTTTCACCCTCTTCTTTTAGTTTCATCAAGAGGCTCTTTAGTTCCTCTTTGCTTTCTGCCATAAGGGTGGTGCCATCTGCATATCTGTGGTTACTGATATTTCTACCAGAAATCTTGAATCTAGCTTGTGCTTCATCCAGCCCGGCATTTTGCATAATGTACTCTGCATATAAGTTAAATAAGCAGGGTGACAATATACAGCCTTGATGTACTCCTTTCCCAATATGGAACCAGTCCATTGTTCCATGTTCAGTTCTAACTGGACCTGAGTCTGAGACAATTTACCAGCTATGTGATTTTTGGCAAATTTTCTAAATTCTGAAATGTCAGTTTACCAATCTCTTGGGCTTGTACCATCTACCACGTAGGATTGCTAGGAAAAATAAAATAAGGAAATATGTTTAAAGTGCTTTGTGCTGTAGATAGATGGGGAAACAGTGGAAACAGTGGCTGACTTTATTTTTTGGGGCACCAAAATCACTGCAGATGGTGACTGCAGCCATGAAACTAAAATATATTTGCTCCTTGGAAGAAAAGTTATGACCAACCTAGACAGCATATTAAAAAGCTGAGACATATTTTGTCAACAAAGGTCCATCTAGTCAAGGCTATGGTTTTTCCAGTAGTTATGCATGGATGTGAAAGTTGGACTATAAAGAAAGCTGAGTGCTGAAAAACCAATGCTTTTGAACTCTGGTGTTAGAGAAGACTCTTGAAAGTCCTTGTACAGCAAGGAGATCCAACCAGTCCATCCTAAAGGAAATCAGTCCTGAATATTCATTGGAAGGACTGATGCTGAAGCTGAAGCTCCCATACTTTGGCCTCCTGATGCAAAGAACTGGCTCATTGGAAAAGACCCTGATGCTGGGAAAGATTGAAGGCAGGAGGAGAAGGGGACAACAGAGGATGAGATGGTTGGATGGCATCACCGACTCAATGGACATGAGTTTGAGTAAACGCCAGGAGTTGGTGATGGACAGGGAGGGTTTGCATGCTGCAGTCCATGGAGTCACAGAGAGTTGGACATGACTGAGCAAATGAACTAAATTGAACTTTGCTGGAGGTGCCAATGCTAGCCATAATTTAGAATTATCGTTATTGGTAAGTCAGCCCTGAATTGTCCTCGAATAACCCTATTAGATTAATTTTTGGATTTCAATTATTAATGTTATCACCCATTGAAGTCTGGATTTCAACACAAAGGACATTTATATTAGAAACAGGACCATTATGTGATAAAGTAAAAGAAAAACCCCATTATGTTCTTGCATACTTATAGATTTTGGGTTAAATGCAGAGAACAACAATTGTATAAAGTCAGTGAAACAATATTTTCCTTTGAAAGAATACTGAACTCATTTCTCTTTGATCTGTTACTTAAGAAGTGGCAGTCCTCGTATCAAAGGTCACAAGCAATAGTATGTCATTTTTCATACATATTTTAAATTTTACTAAAACATCTGAAGCGCATTGCTCATGGTACTGCTTCCTGACTGTTCTCTGTAAGTTCACAATGTGTGTAACCCTAACTCAATAGACAAGGATATCCTCTTTAGAGAAATTGTGAGATACTTGGGCAATGGAAGAGATATTTTAGGCTTAAAAACAATGCTCACCAGAAAGGACACAGAAACAGCAGCAAAAAGATCAGAAGATTTATATACTAAACTTTTAAAAATAGATAATATAGTCACCTGGATCAAAGTCTAAAAATACAGCAGATATACAGAGAAAATTCTCCCCCATCCTCGTCTTCCATCTGCTCAGTTCTACCCTGAATAAGAAAAATTATCAATATCCAGCATTTAATTTCTGAGTTCCTTTAGGCAAAAACATGCAAACATTAATGTACATCCTTATTTTCCTCTTTCTTGTCCAAAAGAATTCATAACACTTATTGATGGGTTTCTATGTATTATGTACTTTGTCAATAGATAGTTCTAAATCCACCACCTCATTTCATTTTTACAGCAATCCAATAAGAGGGGCCCAATTTTTTTATGATTGCAGAGATGAAATCTACTTGTATGAAAACTGTACATGAACATTCATCTCTTCATGAGGTTGTCTGCCATGTCTAATCACTAAGTACTGAAGTCCAAAGAAAAAAAATGAATTGCCCCCCCACCATCCCCACATCATGCTAAATGGACAAATGCATTCAGACTAGGTCCATTTGCACAGAGCAACAACATTAATGGATTCATCCTTAAAGATGTGAAATAGATCTCTGCATGTACGATGCATCTGTGAGAACCCCTTATAATATAAGACAAATTCCATCAGTAAAAGTTTAGTCTCTATGTATTAGCTAACATAAAAAATGAACTAAGGAAAAAGGCAGAAAATTTTTAAATGAGGATTTATCTTCTTTTCCTCTTCTAAATATGCCTCAGTAAACATCATTTTTGTCCTTAATTGCAATATTCTGTAATTGAGAAAGAAAAACCTAAAATAAAAAGTAGAGATAGGATAGGGAAGCCTGATCTCTGCCTCCAGGTACATATTATGAGCAATGATCAATAAAATTAACTCTTATTTTATATAGGAGAAATGATAATCAACAGACTATTGTCTTTTGTATGTGAGGTGAAAATGAAAATGATGGCCATTAGAATAGAATAGTTTGAAAATAGTTCCACAGAAAAAAATTAAAAAGAAAAAGGTAACATCATGAAAGCTACATTTTAGCAATTTGGAAAAAGCTATATTTTTAGATGGGTTGCAAACACTTCACAAAAATCATAGTTAAAATTTCATGTTGAGATTACACACATATGCATTTTTTTCTCACCTAAGACAGGCAGAATTCTCCATCAAGATTAGTTTTCTCTGGGGCAAACTTGTGACAAGGAGGCTAAAAATTATATGGAATGCTCTGATGTTTCTAGTTTGAGTTGACAGAATTGAAATTATCAAGAATTGTGTACACTCTCATTCTTTCAAAATTAGCCACTTTTATTTATGGTGTTATATTTTTTGAAGCAGTTTACATTTCCAATAAATAATTAAGTCGTATTTCTTCTACAACTTATCCTTCTGTTTCTGGGAAAAAAATATTACTAGAGAACAAATGACACATACATTTTAACTTGAAGCTATAGAGGGGAAGTAAATAGAACACAAGGAAAAGTTAGGTCTTTACTATCTTTAAAAGAGATGAAAACTGTCATTTTCCCTGGTTATCCAATATTTTATTGTTTATGGACAGTGTTCTAAAAACTGCACACTGTGTGATCTAGAATACCTGCTAATTTTATTTCTGTTTGCCATTTCCTATCTGCTTGAAATCTAACTGATCATTATAGCTTTATGTGAGCTCTCTATTTTATAGCTTCATGGAGGTATAATTGACATACAAAAAATTTGCATATATTTAGGTATAGAAGTCAATAGACTGTTTCATATGTATAATCCCATGAAACCACCACAGATAATATAATATAATAAACATATCCACCACCTCAAAGGTTTTTTTCATGACCTTGTTACAGTTTACTCTGTCCAGGCAATCATTCATCTATTTCCAGTTAACAGAGATTAACTTTAAAGGAATTTTTTATAAATGGAATCACACAGTATCTAGATTTTTAGTCTGATATATTTCAACACAGTTAGATTGAGATCAATCTATGCTATTTCATGGATTAATCATTGGTCAGTTAATTTTTTTTGCAGAGTAATATTCCATTGTATTGATACCCTACCATCTGTTACTTCATTCACTTTTTGATAGATATTTCTGTTGTTTCTACCTTTGAATGTAACTAGAAGCCAAGGTTTTACAAAATATAACAGCCCTTTCCAGTCTTCATCTTTCTAAGCTTTAGCATTTGTTGCTCTTAACCACACACTTGTATTTTGAGCCCTCCCTTTCTAAGGGCTTTACCATTGGTGTTGTGTTCTGTACCATTTCTAATAGGTCCTCCTGGATTTTTCCTGGAAAACCTTCTTTCTCTAACTTCCAGAGGAAGGCCGTCCTGCTCACTGCCCTCACTGAATAGTCCACACTTCTTCTTATTGAACAATTAAATACCCCCAGGCTTTCACTGATCTAGTCATGTAGATGACTCTTTGCATCTGAATTTCCAGTTTCAGATGTCTCTCTTGGTTTCAGGCAATTATCTTATTTCCTTTGAAAAATGGCCTTTAATTTACATCACTCTTAGAAATTGCACTTGAAAAGGTAGCTGATGGTGAACTCAATGACTTTTCTTTTCTCATCACCTTTGTCAAGCATCTTAGATTCAGCATTTGGATTAATCTTCACTTTGTCCTTTGCTTTCTCTCTTATGACCAGTCTCTAATCATAATTTCACTTGAAATTTATGTCAGAATAATTCCTTTTTCTAAATTTTTTTACTGCTCACTCTGTCACAAAATAAGTCTCATGATTTTGTATTTTATTCCCATATCTCTCAAGTTCCTTTCTAGTTTCCTCTTATTGCTATAAAATCTCCCCAAACTATTTTGTGTCCTTTGACCCACAAATCTTTTGTGGATCTCAGTTGCTTTCTATACCAAAAAAATACTGGCTTCTTTCCCCAGTAATCCAGGAACCATCCTACCTAGCAAATTAGTTTCTCACTCTTCCCAGTTTATACCTCCTTCTACTTACAATGCAGGACACCCGGGTTTGATCCCTGGGTCAGGAAGATCCCCTGGAGAAGGGAATGGCTACTCATTTCAGTATTCTTGCCTGGAGAATTCCATTGACAGAAGGGCCTGGTGGGCTACAGTCCATGGGATCTCAAAGAGTCAGACATGACTGAGTAACTAACAGTTCAGTTCAGTTCAGTCGCTCAGTCGTGTCCGAATCTCCGCGACCCCATGAATCACAGCACGTCAGGCCTCCCTGTCCATCATCACCAACTCCCGGAGTTCACTCTAACTCATGTCCACAGAGTCGGTGATGCCATCCAGCCGTCTAATTCTCTATCGTCCCCTTCTCCTCCCGCCCCCAATCTCTCCCAGCATCAGAGTCTTTTCCAGTGAGTCAACTCGTCGCATGAGGTGGCCAAAGTATTGCAGTTTCAGCTTTAGCATCAGTCCTTCCAATGAACACCCAGGATCGATCTTCCTTAGAATGGACTGCTTGGATCTCCTTGCGGTATAAGGGACTCTCAAGAGTCTTCTCAAACACCACAGTTCAAAAGCATCAGTTCTTCGGTGATCAGCTTTCTTCACAGTCCAACTCTCACATCCATACATGACCACGGGAAAAACCATAGCCTTGACTAGACGGACCTCTGTTGGCAAAGTAATGTCTCTGCTTTTTAATATATTATCAAGGTTGATCATAACTTTCCTTCCAAGTAGTAAGCGTCTTTTAATTTCATGGCTGCAATCACCATCTGCAGTGATTTTGGAGCTCCCAAAAATAAAGTCTGACACTGTTTCTGTTATTTTTCCATCTATTTCCCATGAAGTGATGGGACCAGATGCCATGATCTTTGTTTTCTGAATGTTGAGCTTCAAGCCAACCTTTTCACTCTCCTCTTTCACTTTCATCAAGAGGCTTTTGAGTTCCTCTTCACTTTCTGCCATAAGGGTAGTGTCATCTGCATATCTGAGATTATTGATATTTCTCCCAGCAATCTTGATTCCAGCTTGTGCTTCTTCCAGCCCAGCGTTTCTCATGATGTACTCTGCATATAAGTTAAATAAGCAAGGTGACAATATACAGCCTTGACGCACTCCCTTTCCTATTTGGAACCAGTCTGTTGTTCCATGTAAAGTTCTGACTGTTGCTTCCTGACCTGCATACAGGTTTCTCAAGAGGCAGGTCAGGTGGTCTGGGATTCCCATCTCTTTCAGAATCTTCCACAGTTTATTGTGATCCACACAGTCAAAGGCTTTGGCATAGTCAATGAAGCAGAAACGGATGTTTTTCTGGAACTCTCTTGCTTTCTCCATGATCCAGCGGATGTTGGCAATTTGATCTCTGGTTCCTCTGCCTTTTCTAAAACCTGCTTGAACATCTGGGAGTTCACGGTTCACATATTGCTGAAGCCTGGCTTGGAGAATTTTGAGCATGACTTTACTAGCGTGTGAGATGAGTGCAATTGTGCGGTAGTTTGAGCATTCTTTGGCATTGCCTTTCTTTGGGATTGGAATGAAGACTGACCTTTTCCAGTCCTGTGGCCACTGCTGAGTTTTCCAAATTTGCTGGCATATTGAGTGCAGCACTTTCACAGCATCATCTTTCAAGATTTGAAATAGCTCAACTGGAATTCCATCACCTCCACTAGCTTTGTTCGTAGTGATGCTTTCTAAGGCCCACTTGACTTCACATTCCAAGATGTCTGGCTCTAGGTCAGTGATCACGTTATCGTGACTATCTTGGTCGTGAAGATCTTTTTTGCACAGTTCTTCTGTGTATTCTTGCCACCTCTTCTTAATATCTTCTGCTTCTGTTAGGTCCATACCATTTCTGTCCTTTATCGAGCCCATCTTTGCATGAAATGTTCCCTTGGAATCTCTAATTTTCTTGAGGAGATCTCTTGTTTTTCCTATTGTTTTCCTCTATTTCTTTGCATTGATCACTGAGGAAGGCTTTCTTATCTCTCCTTGCTATTCTTTGGAACTCTGCATTCAGATGCTTATATCTTTCCTTTTCTCCTTTGCTTTTCACTTCTCTTCTTTTCACAGCTATTTGTAAGGCCTCCTTAGACAGCCATTTTGCTTTTTTGCATTTCTTTTCCACGGGGGTGGTCTTGGTCCCTGTCTTCTTTACAATGTCATGAACCTCCATCCAGAGATCATCAAGCACTCTATCTATCAGATCTAGTCCCTTAAATCTATTCCTCAGTTCCACTGTATAATCATAAGGGACTTGATTGAGGTCATACCTGAATGGTCTAGTGGTTTTCCCTACTTTCTCCAATTTCAGTCTGAATTTGGCAATAAGGAGTTCATGATCTGAGCCACAGTCAGCTCCTGGTCTTGTTTTTGCTAACTGTATAGAGCTTCTCCATCTTTGGCTGCAAAGAATATAATCAATCTGATTTCGGTGTTGACCATCTGGTGATGTCCATGTGTAGAGTCTTCTCTTGTGTTGTTGGAAGAGGGTGTTTGCTATGACCAGTGCGTTCTCTTGACAAAACTCTATTAGCCTTTGCCCAGCTTCATTCCGTGCTCCAAGGCCAAATTTGCCCTTTACTCCAGGTGTTTCTTGACTTCCTACTTTTGCATTCCAGTCCCCTATAATGAAAAGGACATCTTTTTTGGGTGTTAGTTCTAAAAGGTCTTGTAGGTCTTCATAGAACTGTTCAACTTCGGCTTCTTCAGCGTTACTGTTTGGGGCATAGGCCTGGATTACTGTAATATTGAATGGTTTGCCTTGGAAACGAACAGAAATCATTCTGTCGTTTTTAAGATTGCATCCAAGTACTGCATTTCAGACTCTTTTGTTGACCATGATGGCTACTCCATTTCTTCTAAGGGATTCCTGCCCACAGTAGTAGATATGATGGTCATCTGAGTTAAATTCACCCATTCCAGTCCATTTTAATTCACTGATTCCTAGAATGTCTATGTTCACTCTTGCCATCTCCTGTTTGACCACTTTCAATTTGCCTTGATTCATGGACCTAACATTCCAGGTTCCTATGAAATATTGCTCTTTACAGCACCGGACCTTGCTTCTATCATCGGTCACATACACAACTGGGTATTGGTTGGCAGGCACTTTATCTCTGCATTTTCCTTATTGTATCTGTTCAGGCTACTTCTCTTGCTCTGAAGATTGAGACTTAGAGGGTAACAGGCAGGAAGGCAAGGGGCCTCCAAACAGGAAATAGGCTGCAAGTGTCAGAAATTTTTTATCTCTTTTAAGTGGCAGGAGGAAACAAACTAGTTTTATATTTTTCCCCCTTGTCTATACAAATTTAAAAAGATAAAATTCTGTGTTGCCATAATGACACCTGGTTTCACCTGAACTTTTCTCAAACCTTGACCTAACCAATGCATTTTTCTTATGGAAATGTTTGTCTTAAGCTATGTTAATGTACTATGTATTTACCATAGACTCTGTCTTCAAGTCGGTTCCACCTAAAAGCTCAGAACTGATCTGACAAACCAGTATGTTATAATCATACATTGTTCTCCTAATCTATGTTAATAAAACTATATTATTTGTTTGGAAATCTGCCTTTCTTTAAGATTCATGTCAATCGTTTTATGGCCTGGGATGACTCACCTGGTGCCAATGTTATCTCAATGCATGTTGTGGGTGAGGGGCCTGGTGCCATTCTCTGAGTTTTTAAACATTTCCTTTCTCTAATTAGCAGACTGCTAGTAGCTATATAACATCTGGCTAAAGACTAGCAAGGGGGCACTCTTTCTGCCCACTTCTGATGTCTATGTTAGAAGCTCTATCTCTTTTATACTTTAATAAAACTTTATTACACAAAAGCTCTGAGTGATCAAGCCTCGTCTCTGGCCCCAGATTGAATTCTTCTCCAGAGGCCAAGAATCCCAGGGACATTTGTAGTTCAGCAACAACCTTTCAAGACTATGAGGTCTAGAATCTAGAAGTTAGAGTTCTGGCATTATTAATTACTGTTTAGGTCACTTTGGGTCTCACTGTCTTCTTTTCATCCACATAGTAGAGTTATGAAGATTAAGATAATTTGCATTAATGAAGAGCTCAAGCATATATTAAGTGATCAACAAATGTTAGCTATTATGATTAGGTAAATCCTACTTGTTCTCACTGACTAGCTCAAATGTAAAAGAACAAGTTGACTTAAACCTAACAAATCAACTTAAATCTAACTTTATTTAATGCAGTGTTTATGAGAATTGGCTCTTGAGATGGATTTACTGGATTAAAATCTTGCTTTACCGTTTTCTATCCATGTGTCCAGGATAAATTCCTCAGATGTATGTGCCTCAGTTTCCTTACTTGTAAAATGAAGATGATATCAGTATTTGCTTTACAAGGTTGTTCTTTCCTTTTTTCCCCTGTAAACACCATTTATTGAAGACACTGTCTTCTCTCCATATATACCCTTGGCTCCTGTGAGATAAATTAATTGATCATACATGCTTTTGTATATGTGCATATGTGATTTATTTCTGCACCCTCTATTCTGCTTCATTAATCTTTGCATCAGTTTT
This sequence comes from Moschus berezovskii, assembly GCF_049115385.1. Classification (NCBI taxonomy): domain Eukaryota; kingdom Metazoa; phylum Chordata; class Mammalia; order Artiodactyla; family Moschidae; genus Moschus; species Moschus berezovskii. Next base: position 35,495,505 of record NC_142483.1, on the reverse strand, counting down.
TATGCCAATACCATACTGTTTTAATTGCTCTACCTTTGTCATATAGTTTAAAATCAGGAAGCTTGATGCTTCCAGTTTTGTTCTGCTTTCTCAAGGTTGCTTTAGTTATTCAGGGCAATTTGTGATTTCATACAAATTTTAGGATTGTTTGTTCTGTTTCTGAAAAAAAAAATGCTAGCAATTTGATAAGGATTGCCTTTAATCTGTAGATTGCTTTGGGTACTATGAACATTTTAACAATATTAATTCTTCCAGACTATCATTCCATTTATTTGTTTCTTCTTCAGTTTCTTTCATCAATATCTTATACTTTTCAGTGTATAGATCTTTCTCAGTGTTGGTTAAATTTAGGGGTTTTCTGGAGGAAAAAATAAGATCATCCCTGGGAGAAGCTGAGAAAATCTCCTGGTACTATTCTCATTGCTTACTCCAAATTTTATTTCTTATCAAACTAAGGTCTATGGTAGTTTCTGTTCTTATGTTTCTGTGGGATATATTTATCATCAAACTACATCTACCTTTTATGTAAATTGGATTAATTTTCCCCTTTGCTCCATAACAATGAAAGACATACAAAATCAAAGTTTTTTTCTAACTATAGATTCAGCCCTAGTTAAAGTAGGCCCTCTTCCTTACATGGATTGCTATTAGTGATTCAGAGTAAACATTTGGTAAAGATTCATTTTTAAGTGATGGTCTCAGTGTTGCATTGGTTTTATTCAACTTTTTACATACCTGATCCTAATAATCTTCTAGAACAGGCTCAGCAAACTACAATTCATGGACCAAATCTAGCCCACTTCTTGACTTTATTTTTTTTTTCACTTCCTGACTTTATAAGTAAAGTTTAAATGGAAGGCTGCCAAGTTTTTTCATTTGCATATTTTCTGTGGCTGTTTTCACTCTAGAAAAACAGAATAGAGTAGTTTTGACAGACACCATTTGGCCTGCAAAGCCTAAAATATTTATTGCCTGACCCTTACAGATAAAGTCTGCTAACTTGTTCTAAAAAATTAATTTATTCCTAGTGAAAGGGGTATGTTCTTTCAACAGAAACTGCCAGATGTGGAATTTCAATGGCTCAACCTCTTTTACTACTTTGATATCTGTTTCTACTGTGAACACATATACTCTACTATGCTAAGTGTTTAGCTTGTATTTATACTTGCCTCAAACAAGCCAACTAATTATTTTTTAAGTCATTCAATCAATTTTAAAGCTTTTTTTTTCCTAATTCAAGGAAATTTCTCTGTCAACATGTAGTTTAAAAAAAAGATTGAATAAAAATTCTTTACTGGATGTTGTCAAATGCAGAAACAATCTTACAGTGAGCTATACTATCAGCATTTATATGAATTATTTTTAACAATCCATAAAGTCACATGGGTAGTAATGGAAATCAGAGTTTTTAGGCATTCATGTCCTACCAAGATATTTTTAACCATCTCTCTCAGCTGTCTTCAGCTCAATGCATACTCCCACTATCCTAAACATCCGAAGTCTGTCATTTTCATATCTTCACTAAAGTCATCTCTCTGCTTGAAATTCCCCTCTGCCTAACACTATTTTTATCCCTAAAACACTCTATTGATAATATTCCCACTCAAATGTCATTCACTGCAGGATATTTTTCTACAATTACATTCAATATTATTTTTATGCTACTTATTTCTATTGTGTGTAGTAGATATTTCTCTTCAATGATTACATTGTCAATTTTCTGAGGACAAAAATCAGTCTGTGGGATTTAAACACCAGGAACCTAATTCTAGAGCTCCTGCTTGTAATGCTCCAAATAACTCTGAAGACTGGGAAAGAAATAAGGAGGGCCTAATTGTTTCCAGATTAGGGGAGCTGAAAAATAAAACAAATAACTAAGAAGTGAAAATTCTGATGTAGGGAACAGTATTGGGAGGAAATCACTATGTCGCTTCCCAATTAGTAAAAATCTCCCTAAGACTATTTAGACATTATTGTAGAGAAGCTGATGAAGACATCTGCTCAGTGTTTAACAACTGACATATCAATAAATGATTGTTAGACTCATTCAGACTTAGATTTCAACAACTTTATGTAAAATGATGATAATTTTCTCTATGAACATGATTTTAGTGTTAGCCAAGTAATTTTAAAAATACAGCTGAAGTAAAATAGAGATATAAAGACTTGTTGCTGAGAAAAATATTAGCTATTCAGAACTCTTACCATGTCTTCTCTCATCCAGGTCAATATTTTCAACTTAAGTTTAAAAATGAGAATATATATGCATATATACATATATATACATACACATGTATATATTATGGGATATGCATATATACATGGGGCTTCCCAGGTGGCTCAGCAGTAAAGAATCCATCTGCCAATGCAGAAGATACAGCTTTTATTCCTGGGTCAGGAAGATTCCCCCTGGAGGAGGAAATGGCAACCCACTTCAGTATTCTTGCCTGAAAAATCCCATGGACAGAGTAGCCTGGAGGACTATAGCCTATGGGGTCGCAAAGAGTCAGACACAACTGAATAACTGAGCACGTGCACACACATACATTATGGGATCCCATACGGTAATATATGAGTATATATATATATAAAATACATTCACTAAAAGTGATTATGTAAAAATGATAAGTGAAATAACACCAATATTATGCATAATTGGTACCATATCAATAATCACCACTAATACTTTGATAGACATAGACACACACAATTCTTTCTTTCAGTAACACTGCCCCCTCCCAAAGTTTCTACACAAATCTAAACAGGAATGAGAGACAACCCAGATCATCATACTCTCCTAGTAACACCATCCTTCCTTCGCCTGCAAAATCACATTTGCTATTCTACTGCCATCTGCGTCTCAGACCGGAGCTCATGCAATCATTTCTGTTTGTGTTAGTGACTGCAAGAAGTCTTTACCTTCAAGGCCGTTTTCCCCATATTGCACTAAAGATCTTAGTCTGACCCACCTCCTACTTTCCTTGACTCCTAAGGCTGTTATGATCTTGCTCAACCACTGCACTTCTTGGCTCCAGCAAATTAACTCATATTTTCAGCCTTTTTTCTGAGTATCACCTTAACCACTTGCCTGGAATTAAATCCTAACTCTTCCCTAAGGACATGGCTTCCTCATGTCCTTCTTTAAGCTGTGGTAGTTTTCTTTCCCGTAACTCTTTGAGTCTGAAGTTAGGATAGATCCTCCCCCTTCAGTGTTCTAAGCTTCTTTCAGATTTAGATTTTTCTCTGTTCCCTAAAACATCCAGCTTTGTAGCTTATGTCTTTATATTCTACAGTCTGTCTCTCTCTCTTCCATGTTGTAACCAATGACACCCCTTAGTTCCCCCCTTCCCCATTCCTGAAGATTTTAGCATATGAGCCATTGTTACTTTTTCCAATCTAAATTTTGTGAGAATTCTTTGTGATTTTAATAGTGATCTGAACACTTCTTCCAGAACCCTGGCTTCTGAATTCCTTGACTCTTCATCCTTCAATAATCTTGTCATCCATACTAAATCACCCACTCTCATGGACATAATCGTGATATTTTCATTTTTAATAACTATATCACCTCTACAATCTAACTTTAAGTTTTTCTGTTTCCCACTTATTAACTCATTATCCATCCAGCTGCAAAAATCCTTCAAGCCCTCAAGACTTCTTATCTATTGATCTTAGTGATTTTTACGCTTACAAAGTGAAATGATATAAGCTCTCATTTGCATGAACCCTCAACTCCTTTATCTATCCCTTTCTTCTTTCTGTTCTAATTATTTTTTTCATCCTCAGATGACAGTCTTATTTCCTATTTTACCAAGAAAATAGAATCACATAGAAGGGGACTTTAGTTGTATTAATAATCACATCTATTAGTCTATTTCTACAGCCTATATATACTACATTCAATATTACTTTTATTAGGGATCATCCAACTGCAGCCCCTATAAAGACCAACCACCTCACTTACGGAAAGGAATCCAAGTCCTCTCTCTCTCATCCAGCCATTATTTCTTCTATTCAAAGAATATTTGATGTTTTCTGTAATGTATTTTTACCATCAACATATAAGCATGCTGTTAAATTGTTCATATAAAAACAGAAACAAAAACGTTTCTTCACCACCCCCCATACTCTGCTATCTATTGTTCCCAATCTCAGCTCCCTTTCAGGAAATCTTCTCTTACTCTTTCCATGTCTTCTTCCACTGTTTTGAAGCCACTGCAGTTAGATTTTCATTTTTACCACATTACCAAATTCTCATCCAAATGCCACCAATGATCTCCATGTTGCCAAATCATCTTGTCAATTTTCAGCCATTTTACTGACTATAAGATTTATTTGAGAGAGTTCATTTAAAACTTCTATTGGAATAGCCAGACTTGATTTTATTTTTCTGCCCTCTCAGTTCTCTTCAAATATCACAGTTGAATGTTTTATTTTTGCTGGTTCTGCCTTATCTGAGCAAGCTCTACACACAGGAGCATTCCAGGATTCAGTCCATGGATACCATCTTTTTCTGTCTATATATTCTCTCTAGCGCATCATACAGTCATTCCTTTAAAAGTCATTCAGGACCATCTATGCACTGAAGACTCAAAAATTTGACTTCAGTCAGACTTATATATCCAACTGCTTCATCTTTATTTGATGCAAAATAGGCAACTTGGTCTTAATACACCCCAAACTAAATTTCTGATTTTCTCTTAAATCTATTCCTTTCTTAGTTATTTCCATGCACCCTTTCATTTAGTCAGATTAGCGACTTGGGATCATCCTTAACTACTTTCTTTCCCTTATTCACTGTGTCAATAATCTACAAGTCTTAACTGTTCTATCTTTTAATTATTTCATCTCTCTCACCACTATCATCCTGTTCTAAGTCACAAGCACTTCTTATTTTGCTTTATGAAATAGCCACCTAACATCTTCTTGCATCCATTCTTTCCATTTTAACCAAGATTTGTAAACAGTGTAAGTGTTCATTAATAGATGGATGGATAAACAAAGTATGCACATACACATATACTTACAGTGGAATATTATATAGCCATAAAGAAGATGGAAATCTTGCCATTTGCAACTAAATGGATAAAATTTGAGGAAAATACACTAACTGAAATAAACCAGACAGAGAAAGACAACTACTATATGATTTCATTTCCCTGACCCATTTATAAAATTCAAACTCAAGAAACAGAGAGTAGATTGGTAGTTACCAGGGCTGAGAGGGAGGGGAAAGTAGCTGAAGATGATTAAAGCATACAAACTTCCAGTTAGAAGATGAAGTTCTGAAGAGCTAATATATAGCGTGTTGACTATAGTTAACCGTATTGTCTTGTATACTTGAAAGTTGTTTAGAGAATAGATCTTAGGAGTTCTTAAGACAAACAACAAGTGATTCTGTGAGGTGATAGATGTGTTAACCACCTATTGTGGTAATAACTTCACTGTATATACATATTTCAGATCACCATGTTATATACGTTAACTTTACTCAGTCATGTGTCAATTTTATCAATAAAGCTAGGAAAAAAAGAGATACTGAATCCACAGATATGTGATGCTTTTTAAAAAGTCTACTAATTGAAGACACTGTGCAATTCATCATGCAGATAGTCTAAGGATAACACTTTGTCTCACTGATAAACACAATGTATATGATACATCAGATCGTTAAAAATAAAATTATTTTAACAAGTGTTGATTTTTCAAACAATCTGCTTCTACAAAAAAGTCAGTATTCTTTTTATTCTTTCAATATTAGGTCACAAACCACTTGTTGGTTTACAAAAGTTATAAACTGTTTACTCTCAAATTTTCCTGAGGGCTGAGTATTATAATGAATTACAAATAAACATGCTATGGTGTTCTAAATCACAAACACCTCTGTTAAAGTCACACAGCCAAAGGCTAAAGGTGAACAGTTTTGGTAAGCAATAAAATTAATGTTTCTTTCTTTTTTTAAAAATGAAATGTCCAATTAGTCTGCTGACCCAAAGACTGATTAAGAAAAGGAGGAGAAAAGTCTTGAACAAGTAGTAATGTATTCCAAATACTTAAAAACACTTAAAAGGGGGAAAAAAAAAAAAACACTGAAGGAATCCAATTTGTTAAATTTGTCTTTTCTACATAATTAGGTTAGGGGTGAGCCAACACTTCACATTGAGTGGGTTAGTACTAAATTACAAAACTTCATATACTACAGCAGAGTCAGCAGAAAGGATCTCATCTCTCCAGGGCTTGTAAGTGCAACTTGTCAGAGCAAGCACAATCTGTTTCTGATGTAATATTTATATTACATGTGCAGTGCTCTTCATCACAAGAGTTTGTCTCCAAATTAGCACAGACCCATGACTTCAGTTGGGGCCATGACCTTTAATTTCCACTTGCCTGTGTTCTGAGATTCTTTTGTGAACACATAAAACTCTGAGCAGGCGAAATTTTGCTGGTTTGGGGCAATCAGGAGATGGAATTTAAATTGTAGAATGAGTTCTTATTCAAACATTTTAAAACTGACTATCGTGAATTTTTGTTCTCTCAAGTATTTGTGATGTCTGTGTTTAATTCATCAATGCTACTGAAGCTATTCATGTTATAGAAGATAATAATAGTAATAATAATATTTTATGTATAGTAATCAACATAGAAGGCTTCCCTGATGGCTCAGAGGTAAAGAACTGGCTTGCAGGGCAGGAGACACAGGAGATGTGAATTCAATCCCTGGGTCAGGAAGACCCCTGGAGTAGGAAATGACAACCTACTCCAGTATTCTTGCTTGAAAAATCCCATGTACAGAGGAACCTGGGTGGGCTACCATCCAAAGGTTTGCGAAGTATCAGACATGACTGAGTGACTGAGCATGCAACACAATTAACATAGTAATCATTTATTTAAACTGAAAGCCCCTTCCAGGGTGTAAAAACGAAATTTCACAATTTTTCACTTTGTCAGTGTGATATTTGTCCATTTCTGACTACTGTAGTTAAGTTTAGTGACCCACAAAGCAAGAAGTATCCCTCAATCTTTCCATTTTTAGAGAAGTCATGTGACTCTGAAAGTAATCAAATTTATTTATGAAGTTAAATGGAAATTACGCCTAATATCAGGACAAAATAAGGAATGTTAAATAATATTAGCCTTACAATTGACTTTAGAGCTCAACAAACTCCATCCTCTTATTTTACATATGAAAAAACTAGGACTCAGAAAGATATGATATGTTCTTCAGTGACTGGTTGGAGAAACCATGTTCCTTGGAACTCTGTCATCTTTCCTATTTGCCATTCATAGCGTTACTCTTAGTTTTGAGAATCAAGGACTCTCAGTACATTTTTGCGCCTCAGAAGCAAAGAAGAACCCAGTCAGATGACTCAATGACATGTTTTTGGCTCAAATTTGGCATCTCCCAGAAAGTAGCAACCATTTTGCCCACTAGCTTCTTGGATGTAGTGTAGTGGAAATGAAGGATCATGAGGCTGGATGGGTTTCAGTGTACTAGTTATGGTCATGTAACCAACAAATTTCTAGCTCATTAGAAATATTAAAACCTTTGGTAAGGGTTTTATGGTAGTTTTCAATGGAGGAGACCATGTAGATCTTAAAAACTGAATTCTACTTCTTTCAGAAGAAATATCCTCAGAGTGAAAGTAGTTCAGTTCACCAGCTAACACAGAAATATCCCTTAAAACTCTCAAATCCCTTTGCTCACAACACAAACTTCTGGTCTGTAATTTGATAGACTTAATGGATTTTCTTACCAGAAAGGTTATGCCCCTTGAAGACAAACAGTTCAAGGTTATAGGCCAATATATCTCCAATTTTAAATCAGTTGTCATTCTGGTTTTTGAGATATTCTCTGGTGAATCTAGTTCACTTCAGTTCCTCAGATGATTGCTAAACAAATGGATCACAAAGAACTTCTCCATGTACAGTCACTTCATGCAATTATGAAATGATTTCTTACCATCTTGGGCAAGGAAACTGTAAGTGGGTTTTCTTATGTTAGACAAGTTCACAGAAAGCTTGAAAGACTATCTCGCAGCAATAGGGCACAAAATAGTCCTCCAACGGGTAAAGTGTTGGGTTTGGAATGTTTTTTTACACTTTTTCAAGTTCTGAGACTTCCTGAAAGTACAGGGAACAGTTAAGGATCAGAGCTGTCTGTTGATGTCAATATACATATAGTCAAAGGAATTTGGTGATTGGGGCATCTCTATTGGATTTTATGAGACTTTTTACTTGATTTAACCCTCTTGGTGATTCTGAGGCAGATAGAGATGATTTCAGTTACAGTCTTAAATCCCGTATCACTGTTTATCAGACAGGAAACAGAGATACAAATGATTTCATTAAACAGTACAATTCAGTTTGCAACTTCTATATAATTTTATGTGTTATGAATGGAATATCCTCTTAGCACTTGGGGAGATTTCAGCAGAGACTACATTTGTTCCAATAATTTTTTGAGAGTAGCATCAGTCTTTTGCCTAGAATCAAGTTTAGTATGGGGCAAAATTGCCCCACTTTTATTCTTGTTGGATAATCAAAATTTTGGTAAAGATACATTTATAAATTCATAGTTGTTGTTCGCTCATTTAATCATGTCCAACTCTGCAACCCCTTGAACTGCTGTACTCCAGATTCCTCTGTCCTAATTATTGCCAATCAATGATAACATTTATTGTCTATTTCTTCCAAACTATCAGTTCATGTAGCCAGAACTCATATCCTTTTTATGCAGCATTGTGTACCCAGTATATGTCCTACTCAGCTCAGTTCAGTCGCTCAGTCGTGTCCGACTCTCCGCGACCCCATGAACCACAGCACGCCAGGCCTCCCTGTCCATCACCAACTCCCGAAGTTCACTCAAACTCATGTCCATCGAGTCGGTGATGCCATCCAGCCATCTCATTCTCTGTCGTCCCCTTCTCCTCCTGCCCCCAACCTTTCCCAGCATCAGAGTCTTTTCCAGTGAGTCAACTCGTTGCATGAGGTGGCCAAAGTATTGGAGTTTCAGCTTTAGCATCAGTCCTTCCAGTGAACACCCAGGATTGATCTCCTTTAGAATGGACTGGTTGGATCTCCTTGCAGTACAAGGGACTCTCAAGAGTCTTCTCCAGCACCACAGTTCAAAAGCCTCAGTTCTTCGGCGATCAGCTTTCTTCACAGTCCAACTCTCACATCCATACATGACCACGGGAAAAACCATAGCCTTGACTAGACGGATCTTGGTTGGCAAAGTAATGTCCTACTAGAGCTTAATAAATAGTTATCAGTAAGTGAAGAAGATCTTAATATGTGGAATGTTGAAACCAATCAGGAAGAATGCCCTATTCATTTTTTTTTTTGTCACAGAATTCCTTTCAGTGCACTTAATTGAGAAACTGTTCCATTTACCCTTACACGAGCCAAAGAATCTTGCTCAAATTAAGAAATAAAAAGTGTCATTAAAAACAATCAGAACCATTTGCATCTGTCCTATTTAAATAATAATCTAAATAGTATTTACTTAAGACAAGCATAAAGAGAGAACAATAAAACCCTGTACAAGAGATGTTCAGTGTTTTGCTTTTCTACACAATTTAAAAGAATCCAGGAGAATTTTTAAGCTTTTTCTAAATTTATCTTTTACATGATAATAGTTATCTGATAGTCTCTTTATCCTCATTTGTCTAGTGAGAGTCATGGCTAGATTTATATCCTGATTAATATATGATATATGTATTATACCATACATTAACTTATAATTTTACAATATTTACACGATAACTATTTCTTCTCATTTACCCTGGGGATATTGAAAATAAAACAACTGAAGTATATTGTGTTGTGTCATAAACTATTATACTTTGTGTAATAGGGCCACCATGGGAAGTCTGATATTCATATGCCAAGCTCACGTGTTCTTTCTACTGCATCAGGGAGCCCAAGATGCCATAGTTGGTCAAGATATTGGTATGTCTTATGTCCAGTTTTATGATTCCCATATCAAGTGTAATTCCACCCCTCTCTACCATCTCATATCTGAGTTCTTGACATTCAGCAAAAATATCTCCAGTCTTTTAGCTGTTTGACTAAAACAGCTGTTTAAAATTTAATAGCTGTTAAAAATTCATAATAAGCAAATATATCATGTTTAAGTTCTCTCTTTCTTGTTCAACAAAATGGCAGAGGATCTGAACTTTTCCTAATTTTGAAAATAAATTTTATTTGTAAATATAATACAAGTTGGAAATTACAAAAAACATTTAAAAAATAGGAAATATAGAAAATATGCAAAAAGGAATGAAGGGAGTAAGGGAGGGAAGAAAGCAAGGGAAAAAGCAAGAATAGAAAAAGAAATTATATCAAATTATATCAAGACTGATAAAATATCCTAACATTTCCCCAAAATGCTGCTGCTCTTTTCTCTGCTTATATATTAGTCAATTATAGATATTATAGTTAGCCATATACTATAATTTTTTAATAAAAATGAGAATGCACATGCCCTAAGGCCACCAGTATATGTAATAATGTTTGCTATAGAAATTTTGTCATAGAAAAGAAATTGCTAATAGTTTGAATATTTCTGAGTAAGAAATTGTTAAGCAAATTATTTATTTGAGCATTTATTTCTCATGGAATATAAATCAATTATGCTTTTCATAAGTTAGATTCATATATATACTAGCCTGGAAAATTGACTCTAGTAAAAATTGATAAGTTAAAAAATAAAAGCAAGTTTTAGAGTAATAATTTTGGTATACTCACATTTATGTGTAAAAGATTTTAAAAGATAGAAAAAGGCATTTCTGTTACTAGAAGCATAGAAAAAAAAACTGACAACATGTGTGCCAATCTGTTACTGCAAGTTATTTTAAGAGATTTAGATCTGGAGCAAAGCAGGAAAGTATATTCTATTTTATTCTCTTTATATACCTCTGCATTATTTAAATTGTTTGAAACCTATATTACCTTAACTAAAAAGAAAATCTTCATGCTATGTTTTAAAATTTGACTGAAATCAAACCTAGACTGCCAAAGTATTATGAAATATATGTACTGTATAGTATTACAAGTTAAAATAGAGTCAAACTATCTAAAAAAAAAAAAAGTTCTAGAAAACCTCCAAATAATTAGTTAATGACACACACATACAAAACCATAGTTGTGACTCATGGTCATTTTTTTAAAGTTTTTTTTCCCTAAAGTATAATTGATTTGCAACACTATATTCAGTCAGTTCAGTTGCTCAGTCATGTCCGACTCTTTGCGACCCCATGAATCACAGCACACCAGGTCTCCCTGTCCATCACCAACTCCCAGAGTTCACTCAAACTCATGTCCATCAAGTGGGTGATGCCATCCAGCCATCTCATCCTCTGTTGTCCCCTTCTCCTCCTGCCCTCAATCCCTCCCAGCATCTGGGTCTTTTCCAATGAGTCAGCTCTTTGCATGAGGTGGCCAAAGTATTGGAGTTTCAGCTTTAGCATCAGTCCTTCCAATGAACACCCAGGACTGAAATCCTTTAGGATGGACTGGATGGATCTCCTTGCAGTCCAAGGGACTCTCAAGAGTCTTCTCCAGCACCACAATTCAAAAGCATCAATTCTTCGGCGCTCAGATTTCTTCACAGTCCAACTCTCACATCCATACTTGACTGCTGGTAAAACCATAGCCTTGACTAGACAGACCTTTGTTGGCAAATTAATGTCTCTGCTTTTTAATATACTATCATGGTTGGTCATAACTTTCCTTCCAAGGAGTAAGCGTCTTTTAATTTCATGGCTGCAATCAGCATCTGCATGATTTTGGAGCCCAAAAATATAAAGTCAGCCACAGTTTCCACTTTTTCCCCATCTATTTGCCATGAAGTGATGGGACCAGATGCCATGATCTTATTTTTCTGAATGTTGAGCTTCAAGCCAACCTATTCACTCTCCTCTTTCACTTTCATCAAGAGGCTTTTTAGTTCTTCTTCACTTTCTGCCATAAGGTTGGTGTCATCTGCATATCAGAGACTATCTCAGCCAGTGATAAAAAATCAATATCAAGTCATAAATAATGCTGATGATATGTATAATTGATATGATGTGATAAAAATAGCACTGTAGCTTTTTAGTTCCTCTTCGCTTTCTGCCATAAGGGTGGTGTCATCTGCATATCTGAGGTTATTGATATTTCTCCCAGCAATCTTGATTCCAGCTTGTGCTTCTTCCAGCCCAGCGTTCCTCATGATGTACTCTGCATGTAAGTTAAATAAGCAGGGTGACAATATACAGCCTTGATGTACTCCTTACCTATTTGGAACCAGTCTGTTGTTCCATGTCCAGTTCTAACTATTGCTTCCTGACCTGCATATAGGTTTCTCAGAGGCAGATCAGGTGGTCTGGTATTCCCATCTCTTTCAGAGTTTTCCACAGTTTATTGTGATCCACACAGTCTTAGGCTTTGGCATAGTCAATGAAGCAGAAATAGATGTTTTTCTGGAACTCTCTTGCTTTTTTGACAACACTATATTAGTTTCAGGTATATAACCCAGTGATTCAGTTATACATATATACTTTTATCAGATTCTTTTCTTTATAAGTTATTGTAAAATATTGAGTTTAGTTCTCTATACTGTGCAGTAGATCTTTGTTTATCTATTTTATATGTAGTAGTGTGCATATGTTAATTCCAAACCTTTAATTTATTCCTCCCCATGCTTTCCCCTTTGGTAACCATGTTTATTTTCTGTGTCTAAGGGTCTATTTCTTTTTGTAAATTAGTTAATTTGTATCATATTCTAGATTCCACATATTAGTGGTATCATATGTCATTTGTCTTTCTCTTTCTGAATTACTCCACTTAGTATGATAATCTCTGGGGCCATCCATGATTTTTTATCCATTCTTCTGTCAGTAGACATTTAGGTTGTTTCCATGTCTAGGCTATCGGGAATAATGCTGCAATGAATCATGCTTTTGGAATACAATCAAATGTTTTATTAGGGTTCTCATAATTGTCAAGCAGCGGAGAGTTGAAATTCAAACCCAAACTTTATTTAAGGTAGGTATCCTATACATTATTAGAGAAATTGGGGGGACAATGTATTGAAACAAAAGAAGATTTTATATGAATGTACCACACAGCAGAGAAACACCTATGACTGAGCATCACCCCGTCTCAAAGTTTTGGAAAGATATATGGATGTACTTTTTTCATTTCCTTTAGAAAATTTTGTTACCTTAGGTTGGTTAGACTTTTTAAATTTAAAATTAGCTGGTGACCATGTTACTGAGACCAAGCTCACTCTACTAGCTACATGATAGGCCAGTGAGTCCTAGACTCGAGATGAGGTGCTGAGGCAAGGAATGCGACTTTATTCAGAAAGCTGGCTGACGGAGAAGATGGCAGACTAATGTCTCAAAATAATCATCTTTAGGGTCTGAATGCCAGGTTCTTTTATGGATCTTAGATGAGGGGAAGTGAGGAAACAAAATAAAAAGGTCATTTAATCTTGCAAGTACCTCCTTGAATGGCAGGCTTCAGGCAGGTGACTATGTTAATTTCTTCCTTCCTGCCATCTACAAATGGATAAGGTTTGGAACAAAGGCACTTTAACTTAACAGTAAGGCAGAGGGGCAGGTCTCTGAGGTAGTCCCTAATGTATGATTATAATAACAAAAGCAGCCAAACAAACAGATCTAGCATGGAAGAGTCAAAATTGACTTTTCCCTGTTACACAATCACAAAACCTTCAAAATTCAGAATCATTAACTCAGAATCAAGACAAGCATTGCTCTTGTGAAGTCCTCTATTATCTTAATTAAAAATAATATTATTTAAAGTCACTGACAGGGACCAAGACCATCCCCATGGAAAAGAAATGCAAAAAAGCAAAATGGCTGTCTGAGGAGGCCAAACAAATAGCTGTGAAAGGAAGAGAAGTGAAAAGCAAAGGAGAAAAGGAAAGATATAAGCATCTGAATGCAGAGTTCCAAAGAATAGCAAGGAGAGATAAGAAAGCCTTCTTCAGTGATCCATGCAAAGAAATAGAGGAAAACAATAGGAAAAACAAGAGATCTCTTCAAGAAAACTAGAGATTCCAAGGGAACATTTCATGCAAAGATGGGCTTGATAAAGGACAGAAATGGTATGGATCTAACAGAAGAAGAAGATATTAAGAAGAGGTGGCAAGAATACACAGAAGAACTGTACAAAAAAGATCTTCACGACCAAGATAGTCACGATAATGTGATCACTGAACTAGAGCCAGACATCTTGGAATGTGAAGTCAAGTGGGCCTTAGAAAGCATCACTACGAACAAAGCTAGTGGAGGTGATGGAATTCCAGTTGAGCTATTTCAAATCTTGAAAGATGATGCTGTGAAGGTGCTGCACTCAATATGCCAGCAAATTTGGAAAACTCAGCAGTGGCCACAGGACTGGAAAAGGTCAGTCTTCATTCCAATCCCAAAGAAAGGCAATGCCAAAGAATGCTCAAACTACCGCACAATTGCACTCAGCTCACACGATAGTAAAGACATGCTCAAAGTTCTCCAAGCCAGGCTTCAGCAATATGTGAACCGTGAACTCTCAGATGTTCAAGCAGGTTTTCAAAAAGGCAGAGGCACCAGAGATCAAATTGCCAACATCCGCTGGATCATGGAGAAAGCAAGAGAGTTCCAGAAAAACATCTATTTCTGCTTCATTGACTATGCCAAAGCCGGTGACTGTGTGGATCACAAGAAACTGGAAAATTCTGAAAGAGATGGGAATACCAGACTACCTGATCTACCTCTTGAGAAACCTGTATGCAGATCAGGAAGCAACAGTCAGAACTGGACATGGAACAACAGACTGGTTCCAAATAGGAAAAGGAGTACGTCAAGGTTGTGTATTTTCACCCTGCTTATTTAACTTATATGCAGAGTACATCATGAGGAACGCTGGCCTGGAAGAAGCACAAGCTGGGCTGAAGATTGCTGGGAGAAATATCAATAACCTCAGATATGCAGATGACACCACCCTTATGGCAGATAGTGAAGAGGAACTCAAAAACCTCTTGATGAAAGTGAAAGAGGAGAGTGAAAAGGTTGGCTTGAAGCTCCACATTCAGAAAACAAAGATCATGGCATCTGGTCCCATCACTTCATGGGAAATAGATGAGGAAACAGTGAAAACAGTGTCAGAATTTATTTTTTTGGGCTCCAAAATCACTGCGGATGCTGATTGCAGCCATGAAATTAAAAGACACTTACTCCTTGGAAGGAAAGTGATGACCAACCTAGATAGTATTTTAAAAAGCAGAGACATTACTTTGCTAACAAAGGTCGGTCTAGTCAAGGCTATGGTTTTTCCCATGGTCATGTATGGATGTGAGAGTTGGACTGTGAAGAAAGCTGATCACTGAAGAATGGATGCTTTTGAACTGTGGTGTTGGAGAAGACTCTTGAGAGGCCCTTGGACTGCAAGGAGATCCAACCAGTCCATTCTAAAGGAGATCAATCCTGGGTGTTCATTGGAAGGACTGATGTTCAAGCTGAAACTCCAATACTTTGGCCACCTCATGCGAAGAGTTGACTCACTGAAAAAGCCTCTGATGCTGGAAAGGATTGGGGGTAGGAGGAGAAGGGGACGACAGGGAATGAGATGGCTGGATGGCATCACTGACTCGATGGACATGAGTTTGAGTGAACTCCGGGAGTTGGTGTTGGACAGGGAGGCCTGGCGTGCTGTGATTCATGGGGTCGCAAGGAGTCGGACACAACTAATGACTGAACTGAACTGAACTGAAAGCCACTGAAAATATGAAAATATCCATATTTAGACATGGCCAACTACTACTCCACAATTATTTGCCCCATCGCATATATATTTCAAGTCCTACTCTGACAATGTTATCAGTGTGGGATAGAGTGAGGAAGAGACTCATAGACAGAGAGACAATGACAGCAAGATGGAGAGAGAGGGGGGACTGAAGGGGAAACAGACAGAACAGGCTCCATCTTGAAAGCAGGAGTCCATCTTGGGTCAGACTGTGGACTTTGAGCTATATGCCCAGTATCTATGGAAATGACATACCAATGGAAAACCAGAGACCACCCCAACCCCCGCACCCCACCCCACGAAGGAGCCTCAGGACTTGTGTCACCTAAAAGATTATGCTAATTATCTCTGTAACAGAACAATGTTGTAAATCCATTATGCTTATCCCCTTATGCTTGTGACCACAGGCCTATTGATAAATGCCCACTGTTTAGCTATCTAGGCTTATGACACATGAATCATGGGTTAGCTTGTAAGAATGGGTTAGCATAAGAATGGCCATCTTAGAAGCTGGAAAAACCATTTTTACTGAGTATGTGACTTGAGGGAAGGGCGACTCCGGACTCTAACATTTGGGGGCTCGTCCGGGATCCCAAGACCCCTCCTCAAAGAGACAGACAACCTCTGATACCGAGGTTTGCACAAAAGCTGCGGCAGGAGGTTTGGCCACCTCCTAGAGGAGAGGACTGAAACAGGTCCTCGACCGGAGGGACTGAAACAGGTCTGCCCGGTCCCAACTGAGAATTCTCGTGGAAGGGAAGAAGCCGGTTATGACCCTGGAGGCTCCATTACTGGAAGTCATGGGAGACGTCCCCGACGAAGGGGTGCCTGAACGACGTCCACAGTGGACACCATTTGGAACCCTAGGTAAGGGTCCTGAGTGTTGTGTGAATGAGACGGCGCCTGTGAATGTGGTGTGGCGGACTGGCCAGTGGGTGTTGAAAAGCTCGGTTCGAATTTGTGTGTTCCCTGGAATTGTATCCCTTGTCTCTTTCTGGCTCTGCAAGGTCTGTTCAGGGGCGAATTGATCGCCGTAGCCGGCATAAGGCCGAGGCCCAGCATTCGCGCTGGAAGGCAGCTGGCTCTGCGGGAGAGAGGAGGTTTCTCCTGATCCGGAATCTGGTGGGCAGTGGATGCCCTTCAGTAAGGTTACTTTAAACTGCAGGACGCCTCAGAGGTCTCAGAGACCTAGCAGTGTGTTTTCGGCCGACGCTTGTCTGTCCTCCGTTTGTTGGGTTATCGTGTGTGCCGGCACTGTCTCTGTCTCTCTCCTGTGTCTGTTCTCTCCCGTAATCTATTCTGTGGTCATGGGTCAAGGAAGCTCTACCCCGCTCTCCCTCATGATGGATCATTTCTCTGACTTTAAATCTAGGGTGCGAGACTTGTCTCTGCTAATGAAGAAGAATAAGCTGGTGACGCTCTGCTCCTTGGAGTGGCCCACCTTTAATGTCAGGTGGCCGAGAGAGGGAACCTTCAGCCTGCCCACCATCCGGGCTGTTGGGGGAAGGTTCTCATGCCCGCCCTTCCGGCCACCCGGACCAGATGCCCTATATCCTGGTCTGGCAAGATCTGGTGGAAAACCCACCAGCATGGATAAAGCCTTTTGTTTCTATCCTTTTCACCCATAATCCCACCTGGGATGACTGTCAGTAGCTGTTACAGGTGCTCTTCACCACGGAAGAACGAGAGCGGATTCTATCGGAAGCTCAGAAACATGTCCCTGGTGTGGACGGGAGGCCCACAATGCAGCCGAACCTAATTGATGAGGGATTTCCATTGACCCGGCCCCAGTGGGACTTTGAGCGTGCAGAAGGTAGGGAGCATCTCCGAGTGTACCGCCAGACTCTTATGGCAGGCCTCCGAGCAGCTGCCCGGAGACCAAGGAATTTGGCTAAGATAAAGTTGTTCAAGGATTGGTTTTGGCTATGGAGATTAAATGAAAATTACGCTGCGAATACAATCCCCAGAGCTCGGGTCAAGTAAAAAGTATGAATCGGACCCTAAAAGAAACATTGGCAAAATTGGCAATAGAGACTGGTGGGGACTGGGTGACTCTCCTTCCTTATGCCCTTTTATTGTTTATGGGGTCTTTCCGCTGACCCCCTATAGAATCAGTCCAACTGTTTTTATAAACTAGTAAATTTTATATTGTAATATCTAATTCATGACTAAAGACTCACACTGTGTCTGTCTTAATATGTCTTGGTATGTCTTTGTCTCTGAGTAATATTTTTAAAATTAATTTGTAAATGAGCTCTATTTAATTGGCTTTAAAAAGGATAAGCGCTTACAAATCAAATAATTCTAAATTAAATAATAAATTCAAGGTTTATGTAAACTAGAAAATATTCAGTATTAAATACCTGATATTAATGTTTGTTGATCTATGTAATATAGACATGTCTAAGAGTCGTCAACATTAAGCATATTCTCATTGTACCTAGGTTTAAGTTAAATGTTGTTATATTGTTATATCTGTTACTATTAATAAATAATGTTTGATGCCATCCTGAGATGTTTGCTAAAATTTTTAATTTATCACTGGTATTTATGTTCACCAATCTATAGAATGCTAATATAAAGGTCAATTCTTGGTTGCTTAAGGGAAGTAAGATGTGTGTGTTCAGTAAAGAAGGTATGAAAAATGAAGTTACATTTTATAGAGGAAAAAGGTAGTAGGTCTAACACACTTGGCTGTTCCAGGATAGGAGAACAAATGGGTACAGAAAGTGATAAAAAGGTTTTGTGGAAAGTGGACCCCAAGGAAAGAGTTTTGTGTATAAACAAAGGTTTTTTTGAGATGTTAAACTGCATTTGACAATAGATTTAAGTTTATTTGCCTCTTAAATGGTCTGTTCCATATTTGCCTCTGAAATCCTATATTGTTACTATGGCTGAGTGAATAGCTATTGTTTCACAGTGACCTATAATCCCATCTGACTGAGTGCTCTAAACCTTTCTGATATTTGTTGACAAAACTTCCTAAATCAATCTGATGAAGCACTTTTGGCTTCTAGCTGACTTTGGGATGATTCAGAGGGCCCCTGAAACATCCCAAAGGGAGATATTACACTAATTGGGTTCAACTTCCATGTTAAATTACATGGGAAGTATTGTCAAGTGAATAATAAGTCTCCGGTATATTGTATGGTAAATGTTACTAATACAGATATCCTAGAAACAATTTATATATAAATTCTGATATATTCAGATAAAATGTTGCCTTAATTCTGATTACTATCTTAAAGTGTTGTCACAGCACTAACCAAGTTTCTTGTGAAAATGCTTCCTCTTCCAGATTTATAAAAAGGACTTTTGGATAAATACAAGTTTCTGAACTGGGTAAGAAATTAAAAGATTCTAGTGAGAAACCTGATGACTGTACAAAGGTTAGCAAAAGGACCGAATGAACTGGCAAATATGCTTATAACTTTTATGGTTTCTGAAAAATTACTGGTTTGAATCTGTGTTTTCCAGACCTTAGGAAATCTTCCCCTCAAACTAATTGTGACTTAACAGTAATTTGGTAAAATGGTATTTAATAGACAAATTGAAGCATTTAACATTTTTCTCTGTTTGACCCCTTCAGAGACTGGAAACTGTTAGGCTTCCAGTAACTTTATCAGATAAACTAAGAAGGTTATCTCACTAACAGGTATAGAAATCTCAGTTTTGGAGACCTTAAGAAAGGGAGGAATTCACTCACATCTTTTAGGCAAAATCTGTGATAAGTCTTTGAGATGACTTTCTCTAGCCCTGAAAGGTTTTAAAGTTAAGTTTGAGACTCCATAAAATTTTCAGCAAAGCAAAAAAAAAAAAAAAGAGAGAGAGAAAAGTCTATGGTTATATAAATAATCAGGTCAAGTGTATTGAGAACAGATCTATTTTGTAAACAAGTCTTAATTTGGTTATATTTGATAAAAATGAGGGTGATTTTAGGGAGAAAAAGATGTTTCAATGAATGTTGAATCCCAGTTTGTTAATGGAAGTTTGTATCTACTAAGACTCATTTCCTGAATGATCTTTGCTGTTATGTGATATTAATATGGGATTTGGTTGAGTTCTTGAAGAGCACTCTAGATTTGTTTCTGAAGCTTGTCTCAGTGATCTATCTTTGGATGAAGATCAGATGCCTCACGACCTGCAACCAGGACTAGAAAAAGACATAACTTAAGGGACTGTCTCCAACCTGGATGGAAGGACTTTTTTTCAGAAGAAACTACACTACACCAGGATGAGAAGATGACGACATCAGAGGTAGACAGCTTGCCCAAGATGCTGGACCTGATTCGTATGATCATTTATAATGTTTTCTTGACTTCTTAGACCTCTGCATATAAATCAAATGCTTTTCAACCATAGGCCATGATCCTATGCTAGTTTTAGAAATTAATCCAATTGTTGGGTTTGTAAACATGTAAAAGCTCATTCTGCTTATACAAAAACTCTGTTAGACTTGAGCCATCCTAGTGTCCTTAAACCATGGCAAAAGTCTGCTTCTAAATTGGAAAATTAAAAACAATAGCTGGAAATCAGAGTCAGGGCTATGGGAAATCCAAGAGGGCTGCTTGGCTTTTCCCAGCTCCCTGACAAACCTAATTTTTTATTTGATGGGTTAAAGCCTTCCTGGCTACAGGGTTAATGCCTCCATAATGAAAAATCATGGAATATTAAGTTTTGTAAATTGTTAAATTAAGTTTCTAGTTTTGTTAATTAAGGTCTAGTGTTTACTAAGACACTGCTGAGACAGTTCCTTGTTATGTGATATGTCACTTGTTTCACTGAGCCTGTGATATAATGCTGATATGCAGTTCCATATGAGATCAATAATTGTAATAATGTGACTCTGGGTATGGGAAAAAGCAACAAGAGGGAATATTTTCCTGGACCAGGAGGCTAATAAGACAGTGGTCCAGAGACTTTTGCTACTTGCAAGGCCTGGTCCAATTTTAGCACACTGAGTGGCCCATCACTTCCCTAGACTTGGGAATGAGCCTTCCCAGCATCGCAGGACACAGTGGCCATGAAATGGTGTCACATGGTCAGATATGTGGCTATGAAGGGACCCTGCTGACTGGAAGTTGGTCCTTGCCAGCTGCCTCTACAAAGATTACGTCATGACCATTGCAAGCTGCTGACCTTCAACACCCCCTGAAAGAAGTTCAGGGTGAAAATCAGGAATGAGGCACTCTGTGCTCTGAAAAAACTGGCAGAACAGGCCTACAGATAGTCAGATCTTTTCAGAAAAAGGTTTTGTGAGTTCCAATTCTTGCATCTTCTCACACCTAGAAAAACACTAACGTCATTAATGGTGACATCTGCTTTGGCTATTAAAAAATTTTTTTATTTTTTTTACAATTAAAACTCAAAATAGAGTAGCTATGGTTCAGATATCCTGGGAAATAACTATTTCCCAGATATCCTGAAAAATGATATTATGGGTGTGATTTCAGATTAGATGCTGTGACCTAATGTAGAACTTAATGCTCCTGTAATGCATTTTTGCTTCTGTACTTTGCTTGCTGCTTGTAAAACCAAAGTTACTCCATTTTAAGATAAGGTTGTTTTTAAGTAAAGATTCCTAAAATTGTTTTTGAGGAAGGATGTATAATGATCCCTGGATCAAACTCTACCCACGGAGGAAGATTCCTCCGTTTGAACAGCAGAAAAGGAGGGAATGTAAGAATGGGTTAGCATAAGAACGGCCATCTTAGAGGCCGGAAAAACCATTTTTACTGAGTATGTGACTTGAGGGAAAAAGAACTAGATAAAACCTGGGAGACAAGTTAATCTTAAATACCAAGAATGTGGGTGGCTTCGACACTGAAAATTAGGTAAACAGGTCTGATAAACTTATCTCCTTAAGACCCCAGGAGAGAGATATGCACAGCTGTGTGTGTGTGTAAAGAAAATTCCTGTGAGTTAGGTAATTTAGAAATATCATGATTTGAAAATGCTATATAACCCCTTGGCTCTGAGTGCTCGGGGTCCTTGTTGAAACCCGCTGCGTCAGGCAGACACTTGGACCCCAGCCAGCTGGAAATAAAACTCGCTGTGTGTCTTGCATTACCGTGAGTGTCCTCTGTTCCTTTGAGGGAAGGGCGACTCCGGACTCTAACAAGCTTTGATCATATCTCTCTTTTACATTGTCCATACTAGTTTCCAGGAATTTGAGGAGGTGGGTTTGAGCACGTACACTTAGGGTTTTCACAGAAACTGGTCGGGGGCCTTGCCTAAGAGGAGACTCTGCCTTGGACCTGCCAGTGTAATAAACTGCACTCCACTATCTGCGTTATCCTTCTGAGTGAGTTTGTTTCCCAAAATGTGTGGCTACAACAGTGACCCCATGGACTGTAGCCTCCCAGGCTCCTCTGTCTGTGGGAATTTTCTAAGCAAGAATGCTGGAGTGGGTTGCCATGCCCTCCTCCAGAGGATCGTCCAAACCCAGGGATCAAACCCAGGTCTCCCACATTACATGCAGACTCTTTACCCTCTGAGTCACCAGGGAGGCCCAGAGAACTGCATAGACAGACAGTAAGAAATATTCAATATATTAAAGATAATAAATATGTTAAAAATTAACTCAGGGATTGAACCCGCATCTTCTGTGTTGCAGAGTTTCTTTACCTTTGAGCCATCAGGGAAGAACTTATAATAATACTTTCTAAGATCTAACTAAAGCTATCTTCTCTTTTCCACTGATTTTTTTTTTTTTCTGGTTTCCTACTAATGCCTGTAATGTTAGAGTATATTTAGAACACTCATCCTGTCACCAACAATGCTATACAAATACAAGCAAGATGTATTTCATTCTTTTCTCCCTCTGTTTATTACATATGTAAAAAACAAATCATTTCATGTTCTGAGTAAAAGCTCTTTGGACTATGAAAAAAAAAAAAAGGAATTTTTGTTAAATCTATGTTTTGATGGAAATGAATAAAAGTATCAATAGCAGTTATTTCTAGGTGATACAGGTATAGTATTTTTGCTTATGGAATATCTACATTTCTGGATAGGTTATATTACTTATTAAAACAAAGCAAAAGTACAATGTTACTTTAAAAATAGAAAAATAAAATCCTATTCAGTTGTGATATTTGTGTAGCCTCATTATCTCATTCAGAGGTGTGGTGTATTTTGCACATGAATAGATGGGGGATGGTGATGGGGATCTAGGAGCATTTTCTGCTTTTAGATCATCATGTGCCCCTTGGTTGAATTTTGGGATGATTGGGAAAGATTTTAAGAATACCCAAGCCTAGGTCCCAATTTTCAGAGATCCTGATTTATTTCATCTTGAGCTGAGGCTTGAGTATGAACCTTTTTAAAAGCCCTGCCAGTGATTCTAATGTGCAACCAAGATTGAATGATATTCCACTGTAACAAAGTCCAAGCTCACTCTTCTTGCCGCACAATAGGCCAGTTAACCGTAGAGACAGGTGATGAGGCAAGAAATAGGATTTTATTCAGAGAGCTGAGTGACCTAGAAGATGGCAGACTAACGTCTCAAAATAATCATCTTGTCAAAGCCTGGATGCCAGGGTCTTTTATGAATCAGAGATGGGAGGAGGTGAGGAAACGAAGTAAAATGGTGATTTAATTCTTGCAAATATCTCCTAGAATGGCAAGTCTTAGGCAGGGGATGTGTTAGTTTCACTTCCTTACAGTTATTTCATGGTTGGTGTGAAATGGAATATCTCCTGTCATATTAATAAACAATGATGCCACAGCTATCTGTGATTTTGTTTCCCCAAATGTGAATTTCTGAATCTCACCTATAAGCAGCAAACAAGGGGCACCATTTTCCACACAAAGAACTCAAGAATGTCACAGTCCTTCATAGTTGGGCAGGGTCAGGCTATTTCCTTGTGAGCCAAACAAAGACACCCTAGCCTAAAGGTCAGGAAGAGTGGGCAGGGCAGGGCTTCTTGATGCAGGCCATTATGTTTGCCTATAGTAACAAAAGCAGCAAAACAAGAGTTAAAGTTACAAAAGCAAATCCAGTATGGAGTCAAAATTAACCATTCCCAGTTACAACACTTTAATGTTTTCTTTTCAAAATAAATCTCATTCCAAATCAGGGCCTCTTTCCACATTAAAATATAAACACACAACTAGGAATGAGCCTTTCTTTATTCTAGGTCATGTCATCATCTGGGCTTCCTTTGTGGCTCAACTGGTAAAGAATCACCTGCAATGCAAGAGACCTGGGTTGGATCCCTGGGTTGGGAAGATCCCCTGGAGAAGGGAAAGGCTACCCACTCCAGTATTCTGGCCTAGAGTATTCCATGGACGCCCATGGAGTCACCAAGAGTTGGACTTGGCAGAGCGACTTTCACTTTCACTTTCATGTCATCCACTTCCCCAATCCACCTTCATCTTCAGTATTCTCTAGTTCCTTATTCACATCCTGAGTGAAGTGAGTGAAGTTGCTCAGACGTGTCTGGTGGGCTACAGTCCACTGGGTTGCAGAGTCGGACACGTCTGGAGTGGGTTGCCATTTCCTTCTCCAGGGGTTCTTCCTGACCCAGGGATCGAACCCAGGTCTCCCTCATTGCAAGCAGATGCTTTAACCTCTGAGCCACCAGGGAAACAAAATATAAGTTCCTTTCAAACCACTAAATATGACACAAAAATTTGAAAGTACTTCACCCAGTATTACTTTCCCAGCAACAGTTCTCATTTTATATTAATTTATTCAGTTGATCTGCTCTCCTCCAAGACTGAGTATGTTAGAGCTTCTATAGCCCAAGCCCCCCCACCCCACCCCCAACACCCAGAAATAACAGCTTCCCTCCTGTGGGAGCACATAGTCACAGCTCATTTGTCGGTTTTATAACTCTAAAATGCACATATATGTTAATAAATGCAGGATTTGAGCTAGACCTATTTCTGCCTAAGATAAAAATCTTTATTAATTTCTGATTGCTTTTATACTACCCTCAGATCACCTTGGTCAACATCTCTCAGCCATGCAGTTCAGTCTGATGAAATAATAATTCCATAGTGTACCAGGTGGTAGGGCTAACCTGAGATTGCCATTTTACTTTCTCTGATATTATTTTGAACTTGGTAGATGAAAAATTACTGCAATTAATCTACCATGTTACTTCAGAGACAATGAAAATACCTAGCACCGAGGTAGTACTTTTCATCACCAGGACTCTAAGCACTTGATACACGATTTTTCTCAGGAAGCTTCACAACAGCTATGAATACTAGGCAGGCAGTTATCATCCCCACACTCCCTACTGAGAACCCAGAGCAGGGAGAGATGAATAACTTACTCAAGTTCACACCAGATATAACTAAAATTTTTGCTACACAAGGATGTAACTAAATATTTTGCTATCAATCCAATGTGTGTTGAAATATTATTTTTACTTTACAAAGCAAAATTTCAGCTTGTTACCACCTGGAATACCATTCAAGAATCTAGGAAGATCATTTATGTCCTCTAGAGGTCCTTATTTTTTAACTGATTTTTGATAGAATTTGCCAATAACTTTGTCATCATTTGTATCTGCCTTAAAATACACTGTCACGCTGACTACTGTCATCTAAAGTTGCATGTATGCTCCTGTGCCTCATTCATACATAAGTGACACCTTACTAGTCACTATATGTTTTAAACAAATACATTGTAGCATAATGTATTGCTTTACAGCCTTGAAAATAATTATATTTTTTCAATAAGAATCGTCATTAAATCATAGCATTATATAAACTATTTCCTTTTTATAGAGGAAAACCTTATTAGCTAGCCATAAATAGCCCAAAGTTTTATACCCAAATTATGTAAAAAAAAAAGTTAACTTTGTTTTTGAAATAGTAGATTGCAAAGAAAATAATGAGTAGGTTTCAAAAGATCTCCAAAGCCCTTCAAATGTAAAGCAATACTAAAACACTACAATATATCAGCTAATCTGATGGAACAAGTAGGCAAAATAATTCAAAAGATTAAATCACTTAAAAGTATGCTGTTTAATTTTAAATTTCACATACACACACACAAACATGCATATATACCAAGATAATTTCACTTATTCATTATTTACTCATTTATTTAAGTATTTTTTGTGTGTCTAATAATATATGCTTGTCACTTATTTCCTGTCCTCAAGGAACTTGTAGTTTTCTTGAAAGTGAAAGTTGCTCAGTCCTGTCCAACTCTTTGTGAGTCCATGGAATTCTCCAGGCCAGAATACTGGAGTGAGTAGCCTATCCTTTCTCCAGGAGATCTTCCCAACCCAGGAAACAAACCAGGGTCTCCTGCATTGCAGGTGGATTCTTTATCAACTGAGCTATCAGGGAAGCCCACAGTTTTCTTGAAGGATCTAAATGCTAATCAAATAACCATATAAATGAATGGAAAATTTTGATTTTGATGTGTATCATGAGAGAGAAGTAAGTGATGTCTAAGAGAATAGAGCTGATAGATTTGACATATACTGATGTGGTCATGTATGGATGTGAGAGTTGGACTGTAAAGAAAGCTGATCGCCGAAGAATCGATGCTTTTGAACTGTGGTGCTGGAGAAGACTCTTGAGAGTCCCTTATACTGCAAGGAGATCCAACCAGTCCATTCTAAAGGAGATCAATCCTGGATGTTCATTGGAAGGACTGATGCTAAAGCTGAAACTGCAATACTTTGGCCACCTCATGCGACGAGTTGACTCACTGGAAAAGACTCTGATGCTGGGGAAGGTTGGGGGCGGGAGAAGGGGACGATGGAGAATGAGATGGCTGGATGGCATCACCGACTCTGTGGACATGAGTTTGAGTGAACTCCGGGAGTTGGTGATGGACAGGGAGGCCTGGCGTGCTGTGATTCATGGGGTCGCGGAGAGTCGGACATGACTGAGCGACTGAACTGAACTGAACTGATGTCAAGTAAGATGTTATTAGACTTAGTCTAATAAGATCCTAATATATTATTCTTCTTGTAACTTCCTGCTGCTGCTGCTAAGTCACTTCAGTCGTGTCCGACTCTGTGTGACCCCATAGATGGAAGCCCACCAGGCTCCCCCATCCCTGGGATTCTCCAGGCAAGAACACTGGAGTGGGTTTCCATTTCCTTCTCCAATGTGTGAAAGTGAAAAGTGAAAGTGAAGTCGCTCAGTCGTGTCTGACCCTTAGCGATCCCAAGGACTGCAGCCTACCAGTCTCCTCCATCCATGGGATTTTCTAGGCAAGAGTACTGGAGTGGCTTGCCATTGCCTTCTCCGCTTGTAACTTCCTAGCTACTCATAAAACTGGATAGAGTGGAAAACACCAGGTGATATGTCAATATTTCTCAAATAAAACACAATAAGTATGCTGCTGCTACCCTCTCTCCTTTCTCCCTTCACATAAATCAATTTCCCAATATACAGATTTAAATATACAGAAAAAAATTGAATGGATTTGATGAGTACATGAGAGATGAAGATAAGAAGCCCTTTTAACCATTTTTATATTAATGCAGAAGTCCATTTCCATGAGTTTTAGACCTGAATCAATACTCGAAACACATAATCATTTTAAATTAAACATCATATACTCTTTGACTTTGTTTAATCAGGAAAAGTTGGTTCAAGTTAATAAATCACAGGCGCTGAGTTTTCTGTTGTGTATCTGTACAGACCCAAGAAAAAATGTATTAGGAATGCCTTTGCACTACTTTAAAAATGTTCTAAATGTAATAAGCAAAAGTTTATTATTTGGACTCTGTAATTCATAGAACATTAAAATGAGAAGAAATCATAGTTATCATAAACATGTTGTATTCTTTCATCCCCCAAGCCCTGTTTCTGAATGAAGGACCTCATGGCCAGCGAGACTAAAAATGACTACTAGAAATTCAATTCAAGTCTCCCGAAAAGCATGGGGAAGAGCATAGCATTGTGGGAAAAAAAATATGTGTCTAGTCATCATATAGATATAGGCTTAAGTCTTCATCTATCAGTTATATTTTTCACCTTCCATACCACTGATTCTGCCTTTTCACCTTTCAAGGCTCATCAAAAGTTTAACTTATAATAACTTTGTCTTCACAGCTTCTGCTCTATACTTAGAGCCTGTAATACTTGTTTTTGCAGTTAATCTCACAAGTGTTAGTTTTGTGAGATTTTTCTATGAAGTTTTCCCTATGAAGCACTCAAGGGCAAGGTGTTTATGCTATTTATCTGATTACGCATTATTTGTCTTTGTACTCATTTTTAACTCTCTTGCAAACAGGAAATGTCTCAAAGGTTTTATTCAACCTGTTAATTAATGAGGAGACAAGATGTTAAAAATGGTTCTGAGAAGGTCTGAAGAGATAGGTATATGTAAACAATTTAATAAAGGAATATTAGGGTGAAAATGCTAAGTTAAACACAGACCTGATTAATACCAACAAAACAATAAGCGATAACCTTCTATATTTTCACTCATCAGAGGTACATGTATCACTACCAAACGAACACATATAATTTTATAGTTTAATGTCAGTTCAGTAGATATGGGCCTATTTTATAATAAAGTGAGTTAATAAAAATGTATTACTTAACACTGGGTGATATATATATATATATATATACATGCATATATATATATATACATGTATATATATATAGAAAGAGAAAATATATGCCATTCACATTTTGCCAAATTTTGAAGTCTTGGCTTTTTTTTTAACATCCAAGAAACTGCACAAATAAAAATGCTTGTCAAGTGGATGAATGAACAAATGCATCAACATAAATTACCACATAAGTTAATATGTCTGAATGTCAGTTTTCTTATCTATAATGAAAAATTATTTATTTTACCTTATGGGAAAAATAAAAAGGATCATAAATAAATATCATATGCCTCGTGTCTGCTCTCAGTAAATCTCACTTCTCGTCCCTCACTTTGATTACTGTTAAGCATGAGTAATTTTCGCTATTATTTCTCCCAGCTCACTGATACAGTCCTCTGCATCATTTAGCCTAGCTGTTGTTCCATTCTAGTATCTTTTTCATTTCAGTAATTGTTCTTCATCTCTGTTCAGTTCTTTTACATTTTCTAACTCTGTTAAAACTTTCTATTTTCTCATTCTATGCAATCATTCCTCTTCCGAGTTCTTGGATCATCTTTCTAATCACTACCCTGAACTCTTTTTCAGATAGATTGCCTACCTCCTCTTCACTTAGTCCATCTGGGGTTTTATCTCATTCATTCATTTGGAACATGTTTCTTTGTTGCCTCACTTTTCCTAAGTTTCTCTTTGTGTTTTTATGTATCTTGTAAGTTTCTTGTGTTTTCCAACCTTGGAGAAATGACCTTCTGTAGGAGGCGTCTTATGCAACCCAGCAGCACACTCATCCTCTCATCACCTAAGGTAAGTTCTCTAGCGGTTTCTGTAATGAGGTCTGCATGAATCCGTCTATTTTGGTGAGCTAACTATATGGACGGTCTGGTAGGCTTGGTTGGCCCCTAGTTTGGTTGGGTGCCAGGCTCCACCTTGTGTGTATGTTTTCAACACTGGTTGGCAGAACCAGGTCAAGAGGCCACTGACTGCAGAGCCCAAGGGGCCCCGGGACAAATGTTGGCATGAGCCAGAGGGCAGAGTCAGGATCCAGAAGACGTCAGGACTTCTATTTCCCTACTGGTGGTGAAGACCATTCCTGGAGTTAATGCTGGACTGCTGGCAGTTGAGCTGGGTCCTGGAGCCTGGCTGCAGGGTCCAGGGATCCCAGAACTGGTGTCAGACGACTGGCTGCAGGGGAATGGTTCCTGACACAGTTGGATATGGGATCTAGGGTGTCCCAAAGCTTGTGTTGGCCTTCTAGTGGGCAGGGCCAGGGGGCAGGTAGTCTCAGGGAAGATTCTGCTTCCCCCAAAGGTGTGGAGACAGTCCCCCCACTTTGCTTTCTCATTCTTTATTCAGTGTTTTTCCCAGAATACCTGTCACTTCTCTGTGAACTACCCCATAATTTTTTTTTTTTTCATTTGTAAAGTCTGGCTTAATCATGCTTTTATACAGTAGCAGAAACTCCTTGACGATGAAGTGTTCAGGAGGCAAAGACAGCAACAGTGATGTGCATCACAGCTCTACGTTATTAGCTTAATAGTGCAGTATTCTGGCACCTTGTTCTCTTGCTTCTTGTATTATTTACCCAAGGCTACTGTATTTTTTCTCTCAAATTCTCTACCTGTTAGTTTACTCACGTATCCCACCAGGTTTCATCTCAGGCATATACTACCATTTCTTAATTTCTTTTGCTCCTAACCATGGAACAAAGATGGCCTGGAACACTTTTAAATCAGGGGCATGTGATGGGAATTGGTTTTTCTTCTTCTTGTTTTGTCAGTGGCACAACTGAACCTCCTGTTTTGCTTGCTTTTAAGCACATGCTGATGCTCATCATCAATTCACTGCATCCCTGTTTTCATGGGAGAGTGCTGTGGTGGTGGTTAACGGTTAGCTGGTCCTTAACTCAATATTCCTTGTCAGCCTTCTTCTATTTGCATACTAAACTAACGAACTGCTGCAAGGATGGACGGTAGAGGGCATGAAGAAGATCATATCCTTGAAGTAAAAAAAAAAAAATAATAATGGCCTTGCTTCTTGAAGATAATAGCACTTTAGGATTTTTTAGTACATCAAAAAGAAGAAAAACAAGGAATCAGTTCAGTTCAGTCGCTCAGTCGTGTCCGACTCTCCGCGACCCCACGAATCACAGCACGCCAGGCCTCCCTGTCCATCACCAACTCCCGGAGTACACTCAAACTCATGTCCACAGAGTCGGTGATGCCATCCAGACATCTCATTCTCCGTCGTCCCCTTCTCCTCCCGCCCCCAACCTTTCCCAGCATCAGAGTCTTTTCCAGTGAGTCAACTCGTCGCATGAGGTGGCCAAAGTATTGCAGTTTCGGCTTTAGCATCAGTCCCTCCAATGAACACCCAGGATTGATCTCCTTGCAGTACAAGGGACTCTCAAGAGTCTTCTCAAACACCACAGTTCAAAAGCATCCATTTTTCGGCGCTCAGCTTTCTTCACAGTCCAACTCTCACATCCATACATGACCACGGGAAAAACCATAGCCTTGACTAGATGGACCTTGGTTGGCAAAGTAATGTCTCCGCTTTTTAAAATGCTATCTAGGTTGGTCATAACTTTCCTTCCAAGGAGTAAGCGCCTTTTAATTTCATGGTTGCAATCATCATCCACAGTGGTTTTGGAGCCCCCCAAAATAAAATCTGACACTGTTTCCACTGTTTTTCCATCTATTTCCCATGAAGTGATGGGACCAGATGCCATGATCTTTGTTTTCTGAATGTTGAGCTTCAAGCCAACTTTTTCACTCTCCTCTTTCACTTTCTGCCATAAGGATGGTGTCATCTGCATATCTGAGGTTATTGATATTTCTCCCAGCAATCTTGATTCCAGCTTGTGCTTCTTCCAGCCCAGCGTTCCTCATGATGTACTCTGCATATAAGTTAAATAAGCAAGGTGACAATATAGAGCCTTGACGTACTCCTTTTCCTATTTGGAACCAGTCTGTTTTTCCATGTCCAGTTCTGACTGTTGCTTCCTGACCTGCATACAGGTTTCTCAAGAGGCAGGTCAGGTGGTCCCATCTCTTTCAGAATGTTCCACACAGTTAAAGGCTTTGGCATAGTCAATGAAGCAGAAATAGTTGTTTTTCTGGAACTCTCTTGCTTTCTCCATGATCCAGTGGATGTTGACAATTTGATCTCTGGTGCCTCTGCCTTTTCTAAAACCTGCTTGAACATCTGGGAGTTCACGGTTCACATATTGCTGAAACCTGGCTTGGAGAATTTTGAGCATGACTTTACTAGCGTGGGAGATGAGTGCAATTGTGCGGTAGTTTGAGCATTCTTTGGCATTGCCTTTCTTTGGGATTGGAATGAAGACTGACCTCTCCAGTCCTGTGGCCACTGCTGAGTTTTCCAAATTTGCTGGCATATTGAGTGCAGCACTTTCACAGCATCATCTTTCAAGATTTGAAATAGCTCAACTGGAATTCCATCACCACCACTAGCTTTGTTCGTAGTGATGCTTTCTAAGGCCCACTTGACTTCACATTCCAAGATGTCTGGCTCTAGAAGCATGAAAGTACGACGTGATAATAATAATCTCAAAGGATAATCTAGGTACTCACTAGTTTTTTTCTGGTATTGAAATAGAGTTGACATATAGCATCTTGTTAGTTTCATGTATACTGTATAATGATTTTCTATTTGCATACATTATGCAATGATCATCACGATAAGTCTAGTAACCATCTGTCCCCATATAAATATATTACACTTTTATTGATCATGTTCTTTAGGCTGTATATTACATCCCCCATGGCTTATTCATTTTACAACTAGAGGTGTGTACCTCTTAATACTCTTTACCTATTTTACATGTCCTAATTGTACTTCTGTTTTACTTATTGTGCACAGCATAATATCCAGAAAATCCATCCATGTTGTACTTCCCAGCAACTACCCAGTAACATCCTCTATGGGTCTGTTTTTGTTTTATTTGTTTTGTCTTTCAGATTCCACATATAAATGAGCTCATATAATATTTTTATTTCTGTTTGACTTACTGTGCATAGCATAATACCCAGAAAATCCATCCATGTCATTGCAAACAGAAAAATTTCACTTTTTTGAATGAGTAATATTCCATCACCCACCCACCCCCTACCCCCCCACACACCACATCTTCCTATCCATTCATCTATCAATGGTCACTGCCATATGATCCAAGAATTTTGCTTCTGGGTATTTACACAAAGAAAAGAAAAACAGTAATTTGAAAAATTATATGCACACTAATTTTCATTGCAGTATTATTTACAATAGTTAAGATATGAAAGCAACACAAGTTTTTTTTTTAATTAACCTAAATTGTTTATCTATTTAGCAAAGATTGGTATTCCTGACAGAAACAAAACATAGAAAGCAAAAACTAAACCTCATCCCCACTAGATGCAGTTATACCGGTTTTACAAAATATTATACTGTAGTATAGTTCCTTTGTACTGCATCTCAGTTTCTTCTGAACAGCAAAGTGAATCAGACATATATTCGTGACCGATATATATAATATATATATATAATATATAAATATATAAAATATATTTATAAAATATATAAATATATATTTATAATATATATATTTATAAAATATAAAATATATTAAAATATAAAATATAATATATATAATATTTATATATTATATATATTATATTTATATATAAATATATATATAATATATTTAATATATATATTTTATATTTATATATATATTATATTTATATATATTTATAAAATATATAATATATATAATTTATATATTTATAAAATATATAAATATATAAAATATATTATATATATATATATACATATCCTCCTTTTTGGATTTCCTTCCCATTTATGTCACCCCAGAATATTGAGTTCCCTGAGCTATACAGTCGATTCTCAATAGTTATATATTTTATGTTGCTGTTGTTCAGTCATTAAATCATGTCTGACTCTTTGCGACCCCATGGACTGTAGCACTCCAGGCTCCTCTGTCTTCCTCTGTCTCCTGAAATTTGCTCAAATCATCTCCACTGAGTCTGTGACACTCTCTAATCATCTCATCCTCTGCCTTCCCCTTCTCTTTTCGCCTTCAATCTTTCCCAGCATAAGGGTCTTTTCAAATGAGTCAGCTCTTTGCATCAGATAGCCAAAGTATTGGAGCTTCAGCAACAGTCCTTTCAATGAATATTCACAATTGAGTTCCTTTAGGATTAACTGGTATAATCTCCTTGCAGCCCAAGAGACTCTCAAGAGTCTTCTTTAGCACCATAGTTCGAAAGCGTCAATTCTTCAGTCCTCAGCCTTCTTTATGGTCCAACTCTCATATCCCTACGTGAGTACTGGAAAAATCATAACTTTGATTTTACAGACCTTTGTCAGTAAAGTGTTGCCTCTGCTTTTTAGTACACGGTCTAGGTTGTCATGGCTTCCCTTCCAAGGAGCAAGTGTCTTTTAATTTCATGGCTACAGTCACTGTCTGCAGTGATTTTGGAGCCCAAGATGTTTAAGTCTGTCACTCTCTCCACTTTTTCCTCTAATGTTTTCTGTGAAGTGATGGGACCAGATGCCATGATCTTAGTTTTTTGAATGTTGAGTTTTAAGCCAGCTTTTTCATTCTCCTCTTTCACCTTCAACAAGAGGCTCTTTGGTTCCTCACTTTCTGCCTTTAGAGTGGTATCATCTGCATATTAGAGGTTGTTGATGTTTTTGCTGCCAATCGTGTTTCCAGCTTGTAACTTGTCCAGTCCATCTTTCTGCATGATGTACGCTGCATATAAGGTAAATAAACAGGGTGACAATAAATACCCTTGTCATACTCCTTTTTCAAATTTGAACTAGTCATTTGTTCCATATAGGGTTTTAACTGGCTTCTTGGCCTACACACAGGTTTCTAAGGAGACAGGTAAGGTGGTCTGGGATTCCCGTCTCTTCAAGAATTTTCCAGTTTGTTCTGATCCACAAGCCAGAGGCTTTAGCATAGTCAATGGAGCACAAGTCGATGTTTTTTTCCTGGAAATCCCTTGCTTTCTCCATAATCCAATGAATGTCGGCAATTTGATCTATGGTTCCTCTGCCTCTTTGAAACCCAGCTTGTACATCTGGAAATTCTTGGCTTACATACTGATGAAGCCTAGCTTGAAGGATTTTGAGCATTAGCTTGCTAGCATGTGAAATGAGCACAATTTTGCACAGTCATTTGAATATTCTTTGGAATTGTCCTTCTTTGGGATTGGAATGAAAACTGAGTTTTTTCCAGGCCTATGGCCACTGGAGAGTTTTCCAAATTTGCTGACATATTGAGTGAGTGCAGCACTTTAACAGCACCATCTTTTAGGCTTTTAAATAGTTGAGCTGGAATTCCATCACCTCCACTAGCTTTGTAGTTAGTAATGCTTCCTAAGGCCCACTTATCACTTCACACTCCAGAATGTCTGGCTCTATGTGAGTGACCACACCATTGTGGTTATTCACGTCATTAAGACCTTTCTTGTATAGTTCTGTGTATTATTGCTACCTTTTCTTAATCTCTTCTGCTTCTTTTAGGTCCTTATTGTTTCTGTCCTTTATCATGCCCATCCTTTGCATGAAATGATCTCTTGATATCTCCAACTTTCTTGACGAGAGCTCTAGTCTTTCTCATTCTGTGGTTTTCATCTATTTCTTTGCATTATTCATTTAAGAACTTATTTCGCCTTGCTATTCTTTAGAACTCTGCATTCAGCTAGGTTTATCTTTCCCTTTCTCCCTTGCCTTTCACATCCCTTCTCTTCTCAGCTATTTGTAAAACCTTCAGTGGCCATTCATGGCATGGTCATATCTTCATTGAATTACAGAAGCCCCTTTACCAAGATAAGGCTGTGATTCATGAAAAGGTATCTATTTTATACATAGTATCAATCCCAATCTCTCAATTCATCATATCCTCCCATGTCCCACCTTGGTGGGCATATGTTTGTTCTCTATGTCTGTATGTCTATTTCTGCTTTGCAGATAGGTTCATCAATAACATTTTTCTAGATTCCACATACATGTGTTAATATATGATATCTGTTTCACTTGTTCTGAGTTATTTCACTCTGTGATATTTTAATTGACTTTTCTTTGAAATGTAAAGAAACATATAATGTTTTACTGTCAAGAATATTGTGATTGACTAAAATTGTCACTGTCATGGACATCAAACATATTTAAACACCAGAATAGGCAACAGTGATAAAGGTGGTGATAAAATAGTTATGCAATAGTTAAAATAGTTTAAAATAGTTAAAATAAATTTAATTAGCTCTTTTGAGGGGATTTACAGAAACAGTAATAAGAGAAAGGGTTTATTGCAGGTGTTTGGTCAATGTTCTCTCAATTATTTGGTAAAATTAAGGAGTGTAAATATGAGGAACAGAGAATATAGGGTCAAAAAATATACCAAAGGAATAATTAGTTTTCCTTTTTCAAGAGACCACAACAAATCAAGGTGCTTAAGTAGGATTTGTATCTTACATAAAATTTTACAGGTGATACTTAAATCAATTTCCTCCTCCTCTTCTCTACAATAAACTGGTTAATATTTGCTTATTTAAAATAAATCTTTCAAATACTTGGGAACAGTTAAGTATCCTCTTAGCTTTCTTTCTCCAATAGAAAATTACTTAAAAAACTAATTTATGAATCATGCACATACCTTTAGAAGAAGCATAGTACCTAAATTAACAATACCCCTTGAGGAATAAACTCATGTGTTCCTTTTAAAATATATGCAACACTTCCCATTTATATGGGCAGCATCACATATATCATTTGAATAGCAGTGCTTTGTTTACATTTAGTATCTTTGTACAAAAACACAAACCAGTTTGGAGAGAAGTTCACGCTTTACAACTCTTCTAGGAGACAGGGAACATCCTCTCTAAATATAACAGCGGTGTTAGTGTTTTCTCTTACAGATTTCCATGGATCAAAATTTAGGGTAGCAGTCCATTGGGGAAAGAAGGAAGGAAATGAGAAAAGAAAAAAGGGAAGAAAAAAATGAAACCTGAAAAGAAAAAATTAAAACACCATATCGTTCTTTCCGTTCCGTCGCTCAGTCGTGTCCGACTCTATGCGACCCCGTGGACTGTAGCCTACCAGGCTTCTCCGTCCATGGGATTCTCCAGGCAAGAATACTGGAGTGGGTTACCGTTTCCTTCTCCAGGGGATCTTCCCGACCCAGGGATTGAACCCGGGTCTCCCGCATTGGAGGCAGACGCTTTAACCACTGAGCCACCAAATCGTTCTTTCAGTTCAGTTCAGTCGCTCAGTCGTGTCCGACTCTTTGCGACCCCATGAATCACAGCACGCCAGGCCTCCCTGTCCATCACCAACTCCCGGAGTACACTCAAACTCATATCCACAGAGTCGGTGATGCCATCCAGCCATCTCATTCTCCGTCGTCCCCTTCTCCTCCCGCCCCCAACCTTTCCCAGCATCAGAGTCTTTTCCAGTGAGTCAACTCGTCGCATGAGGTGGCCAAAGTATTGCAGTTTCAGCTTTAGCATCAGTCCCTCCAATGAACATCCAGGATTGATCTCCTTTAGAATGACTGGAAGAGGTCAGTCTTCATTCCAGTCCCAAAGAAAGGCAATGCCAAAGAATGCTCAAACTACCGCACAATTGCACTCATTTCACACGCTAGTAAAGTCATGCTCAAAATTCTCCAAGCCAGGCTTCAGCAGTATGTAAACCGTGAACTCCCAGATGTTCAAGCAGGTTTTAGAAAAGGCAGAGGCACCAGAGATCAAATTGTCAACATCCACTGGATCATGGAGAAAGCAAGAGAGTTCCAGAAAAATCGTTCTTTATTCACTATTAATTCCTTCCTTTCATTTTCTCTGATTTATTCCTCTCATGGCTTCTCCAATGTTTCCTTGCTCCCCAAATTATCATTTCCAGAGCTCAGGCTCCTTTTCAGTTTAATGGCCCATTCTTCCTTACATTGTGTAATTGAGTGTCACCTAAGCCACTTCAATACTAATTCCTTGGTTAAGTCAACCTTAACATCTTCATAACTTTGCTAGCCATATTTGTAGAAGCCAATTTTTTGTTGTTGTTGTTGTTGTTATAAGGGCATTCTTATTCTCCCAGGCACTTGGAGTCAGAATTTCTTTCTCATCTTTGATTTTATATTTCAGTACCATGTCGATGTTACCAAACTCTACTGGTCACAGCATCATAATAGTTAGCTCATCACTCCTTCCCTTCTAATTTTAATAATGATCAAACTACTTTAATCCTCATTTGTCCTCATCTGTGCTGTGCTTAGTCATTCAATCATGTCTGACTTTTTGCAACCCCAAGACTATAGCCCATCAGGCTCCTCTGTCCATGGGGGTTCTCCAGCAAGAATACTAGAGTTTGTTGCCATGACCTCCTCCCGGGTATCCTCCCAACCCAGGGATCAAACCCAGGTCTCGCACAGTGCAGGCGGGTTCTTTACAGTCTGAACCACCAGGGAAGCCCATGAATACTGGAGTAAGTAACCTCTCCCTTCTCCAGGGAATCTTCCAGACCCAGGAATTGAACCAGGGTCTCCTATATTGCAGGTGGATTCTTTACCAGCTGAGCTACCTAGATTATTATAAGAAATAATAATTTTAAACTAATGTCTGTGTATTAATATCTTGTCTTTCTTTTTATCAGTTTATGCACATGCTTCTATATTAATATTTCTTAAATTATAAAGCCCAATTTATCTGATCCTTCAAGACTGTGAACAAATTATTACCCTAACATGTATGATCTTTAATAGTAGGTTCCTGATACTTATTTTCAGCCCAATTTATTTCCCGTATTTAACTTAACCTGATAGATTCAGTCCTCCTCTGTGTGCTTCCCTTCCTCTATGTTTTTAGGCATGCTCCATCCTCCACTGGGACACTCTTCTCCCTTTGCCATGCCTAAACCCTCCCAACATATTAAAATTCTATCCTGCCTTTGGTTTTGAAAAGCAGTATCATTCAGTAAATGCCCAACATTTTCCCAATCCTTATAATAAAATGTTTGCTCCTTCCTTTGAAGGAGCATTTATATTTGTACTTTTTAGATACACCTAATTTTAGCTACCTGTCATGTATGTATGCATACTTCTCTAATTTGTTTTATTAACTCTTAGAGCCACTGAGAGCAAGGATATTGAGAAAATACTCACTGGTCAAGAATGATTATAGTCTTGTGGTATACGCCTAGGTCACTCCTAAGCATACAAAGAAAATATGAAGAAGAAGGTTTAAAAAAAAAAAAAAAAAGACTGCTTAAAAAAAAAGACTGTCTGTAATGGGTTTAGATTTATGTGACTGAAGACTGGTCTAGGATATTCAAATCAATGAATGTACAGAAACAAATAGTAAATCTTTCATTGGATGCTTATTTGTCTGAAAAAGAGACAGTCACACACTGTGGTTTGACTCAAAATCAAAGCCATAGTCACTTTTGTGTTTTTAACCATGCTTCAATGCATTCTCTTAAGGAACTGGAACTGTTAAACATATATTAATGTCCTTATCCTGAGAAGGTCACAAGTGGTTTCAGTCGTGGCTTGCCTCATCTGTTTCCTTTGAATCCTGTTAAGACAGAGAAGGGCCACCTGATAGAGTTCTTGAGGCAATTGTTTCACTGTGGAGCCCCACATTGTACTACAAACTACTTTAAAATGTTTCTGGAAGGAATAAATCTTTAATTTAAAATGAATCCTCATTGCCGAAGCTTGAATGTACTTGAAATATCGGAGAAACCCTTGAAGTTATGAATATATAAAACCTCAAAGCTAGTCATTTTATAAATAAAAATCATTAATTTTTAATCAAAAGAAGATTTCCTCAGTGTAGGCTCCTAAATGTTTTATATCTGATATTCAGTGAAAGGTTTGCTCTTTTTGGATGCCTTATCCTTGATGCCCTGCTCAATCTATTTGCCTTAATCTCAGCTACCTTTCCAAATTGATTTTGTAGGACTTACAGTCCAATCCTGGCATCCAGCCTGACTTTTATATATATAGCAGAAAATATAGCAGCTATTTAGTTTTTGTTTCTTTTTCATTTACATTGTCTCTAAACTATGTTAAAAACACCCCCTTGGACTTTCAAGAGAGAAATTAAGAAAGAATATTTTGAGATGTATGTTTAAAGTTCAAGTGGGTAATAATCTTGAGAGATTCTACTAGTAGAAGATACACCTGAATTCGATGGCATTTTCTATTTCAGGTGACAAAATAATATATTAGCTTAATATTTGGGGGAGAATACCATTTTATTACTAAAAATGTAAGCATTTAATTTCTATTAAAGATGCATTTTTATTTATTTTTTTATTTTTATTTTTTCACTTTTATTTTTTTGTGATTTTTAAACTATGTCATGTTGTGGCTTTACATGCAATAACAGGTAATCTGGACACATCTAAATCATTGTGAGTATACATCCTGAAATTATACATAATTTGAAAACTCATCTTTAATTTAAAGATGCATTTTTAAAGTCACATTTTTGTGACCATTTTCCCATTGATATTTGGAATCCAGGTTAAAATGTTTAAAAATAAATTGTAATACATTTTTAAGTCCATGAGATGAATAATAAAGAAAGCCTATAGGAAATATTTTAAACTTCCCTTTACTATCCAATTCTTGTCTGTAGAATTCTACTTTTAACGATGCCTGGACTCAAAGGAAACCTGAAAACCAAAAACATAAAAGAAGCTAAGAAAAATGAATTTGAAAATAGCTACTATAATGCTAGAATAGTCAAAGAACACTGTATTTCTAAAACTATTTCATGACTGTACACCCATGATTACAGGTAATTTGGAGATTTTTTTAACTTTTCATAGTGTAATTATATTAATACATTAAACAAAACTTCTTTTATCCTAGTTCAAATATTTTCTTGTAAAAGATCAGCACACAGTGCCTAATTAACTTCGTAGATGAACGGAGGCTATAACAGCAAAGGCACAGTGAATTTCAAATAGGTATTCTACTCTAGTTGGTAAGGTTGGTTTCAAGCAGGTACAGGTTAACGATTCAGAAAATGCTATATATGTAAACTGAAACTGAACAATTAAGTAAATTAAGTAAATGGATGGCAGATAGTGGGAGATAGGATTTGTTCTGTTGGTGTGGGGGATTCTAGATAAGCAAGGGAGAAGGGTATAATGATCCATGTTGCGATGAATTACAGTTAAAGACATCAGTATGAACTCATGTTTAGCATAAAATAGATGCAGATAGAATTATGTACAGATAGGTATATATACCTGGGTTAGTATACACAGAGATATTTGCTTCTCTGTGGGCTGCAGGAGCCTAGAAGTAACACCCCACTAACAATAAGCACACTCAACTTAGATCTTGGTTTCTTTAATAAAAGAATCCAGAACTCCTCATAAGAATGGTTGATTCTAGGGCTTGAATGGAGAATATATAATATTATCATAGAATATCTTGTAGTGTCAGAGAACAAAATATGCTAAAACCTGAACCAACCAAATAAACAAAATCAACAATGGAGATATATGTATCAAAAGGGCACAGGAGTCAATAGAAAGAGCTCCGAAAAGCCATAGCTAGAACCAGGTGAGCAACAGAATTCAAAACATAGTATTAGATTAAAGGGCTTAGCTGGTGGCTCAGTAGTAAAGCATCTGCCTGCCACTGCAGGAGATGTGGGTTCAATCCCTGAGTCAGGAAAATCCCCCAGAGAAGGAAATGTCCACCCACACCAGTATTCTTGCTTGGGAAATCCCACAGACAGAGGAGCTTGGCAGGCTACAGTCCATGGGGGTCTCAAAGAGTCAGACATGACTCAGCAACTAAACAACAACAGATTAGGTTAAAACCTAAACCATATGTTTAAATATATACTTATATAAATAATTAATTGAATAAATGATTCACTGGAGGGAAGTAGACAATTATTCTGTACGGAAGAATCTCAAATGATTTGTGTAGATATTCCCCTGCCCTGACAAATAGAAGTGGAACATAACTTCCACTCCTTAAGCTTCACATAGAACCTCCTTCTAAAGAATACACTATGGAAAGCACAGGAAAAAAATAACTCTATAGCACAGAAGCCTGGCAAATACTACGTTGGCTAGGTAATGAAAGTCAACAGAGATAAAGTTATGTTGATAGTATGCTAGTGACATGATGTGAAAATAGTACTTCCTCTCTCTGTATTGTTTTCCCTAAAAACCCATGACTCCAATCTAATCATGAGAAAAATATCAGGCAAATTCCAGTTAAGGAACAGTTAATAAAACATCTGACCAGTAGTCCTCAAAACTGTTAAGGTTCTTCAGAACCAAGGAAAGAAAGATTTAAGAAACTGTCATAGTCTAGGAGCCTAAGGGGACATGATGAGTAAAAGTAATCCAGTGTCTTGGGTGGGTCACTGGAATAGAAAAAAAAAAATGACACTCTTTCATATGAATGTAAGATCAGTTAGCAATAGGGGAAATGGTGTGGGCTATATGAGAGCTCCCTATACATTTTCATAGCTTTTCTGTAAATCTAAAACTATGCTAAACTAAAAATTTATCTGAAAAATAATAGCGAAACGTTTTGGGGTGATGGACATGATCGCTTTGATGCCAATAATATCTACACAACTCTGTCAGAATTCACAGAAATGTATACATACACATTATGTCTCAATAAACTTTTCAGACTGTCCCCTGGCTTGTGGCTGTCAGAAAGTCTATGAAAATTACAAACCCCAGAGAACATCTCTCTTTAATCACTGACATGAGGCACCATGTCAGTTATTAGACTGGAGTACTTTCAATCGATTTCAAATACATTATGTACAGAGTTAGATGTCAGGTATAATTGCAGGTGCTATCACCTTATTTAAAATACATAAAATTATGGCTGTTAAGTGGTTAATATCCAAAATAAAAAAGTAGCTCGTACAACTCAATATAAAAAAAAAATAGTCCAATATAAAAATGGACAGAAGAACAAAACAGACAATTTTTTTTAAAGAGAATATGCAGGTGGCCAACAGGCAAATGAAAAGATGCTCAACATCATTAATCATCAGGAAAATGCAAATCAAAACCACAATGAGATATCACTACACACTTGTCAGAATGGTTGTCATCAAAAAGAATACAAATAATAAATATTGGTGAAGATGTGGAGAAAAAGGAACCCTTGTACAACATTTGCAGGAGTGTAAATTAATGTAGCCACTGTGGAAAACAGTATGGAGATTTCTCAAAAAAGTAAATAAATAAGTAAAAAATACCATGTGCATGCATGCATGCTAAGTCGCTTCAGTCATGTTCAACTCTTTGCAAAATAGACTATAGCCTACAAGGATCCTCTGTCCATGGCAGTCTCCAGGCAATAATACTGGACTGGGTTGCCATGTCCTCCTCCAGGGGAGTCCTCCCAACCCAGGGATCGAACCAGCATCTCTTAAATCTCTTGCATTGGCAGGTGGGTTCTTTACCACTGGTGCCACCTGGAAAGCCCCCCAAATACCATATGACCCAGCAATTCCAGCCCTGGGTAAATAGTCAAAAGAAACAAAAATAGTACTATACACGCACCCTCAATGTTCATAGCAGCATTCCTTACAAAATCCAAGATGTGGAAGCAACCTAAGTGAAATACCCCCACCCCCCTCAGAAAACGTTAACCCAAAGAAAGGCCCACACCCAGGCATTCCTGGAACTTGAGCAACCGAAAAGCACCTTGAGGAAAGAAAAACAGCCCCACCCCGGAGGCTCATGTTTCGCAAGGAAGGTCCCTGAACTGCATTTCCCTGACCTTTAAACGAGCCAATCGTGTACCTACCTGTGTGATATGCTAATTATGTGGTTTTTGGCTTTAAAACCTGTCTGTCGTTGTTGCTAGGGGTCCTCTGCTCGCTTTTGGTGCGGAGGGCCCGTTTGCACAAACGTTCAATAAAATCCTCTTGCTGATTGCATCTGTTGGCGTGGTGCTTGGGTCCCAGGGTCGCCCACCCAGACGGTGGTTTGGGCAAAGGCTGGCCCAACATTTTGGGGGCTCATCCGGGATCGGACAACCCACGGGCTCAATCACAAGACCGGCAGGAGGTAAGCCTTGGCTCCTTTACGTTTTTTTTTGTCTGTGTCGTAAGTCTTGTGTTTAACTGAATCTGAATTGCGCCTGCAGGACCTGAATCTGTTTCTGTTCGGGCCGGTGGGGGAGGCAGACGTGCCCTGAGACCCCCGGTCCCACTCTGGTGCCTAACTCTCGAGTGATCTGGGAGAGGAAGGGAGACCAGGTCACCCTCCTCTCCAGGGACGGCCCGTGGCCGCTCCCATCTGATATTGCGTTCTCGTTTTGGTACCAATTTTCCGGTGAGCGCCCAGTATTGTCGTTTGTGTTTATTTGTGTGATCTGTATTGTCTTCTTTGTTCTCCTTTTTGCGGTGCACCAACCCCCTGCCCCCATGAGACAAACTGTAACTACCCCTCTCAGCCTCACTCTAGGACACTGGAAAGAAGTCGTTGGCCGAGCCCGCAACCTGTCGGTTGAAGTGAAAAAAACGAAAGTGGACCACCTTATGCTCCTCAGAATGGCCAACCTACAATGTCGGGTGGCCACAAGAGGGGACCTTTAATATTGATATTCTCTTTCAGGTCAAAGCCTTGGTATTTCAACCGGGGCCCCATGGACATCCCGACCAGGTACCCTACATCGTGGTTTGGGAAGATCTTACTCAAAACCCACCCCCTTGGATAAAATATTTAATCCCTCTTCGAGAAGCTCTGAGCCCTAGACCCCCCTCCCCCCTCCTACCACTCCTCTTATCCCCCTCCCTTCCACTGCTTCCACCCTTTGCCCTTTAAAACTTCCCGAAGCAAAACCAAAACCTCCCGTCTTCCCGGGAGATCAAGACAGCCTATTTCTCCTAGACTCCCCCCCTCTTACGCTCAGCCCCAACTGGCCCATCCGGAACCACAACCCCCACCCACTGCTCCCCAGCTCCCGTCCCCCGATTCCACGCAGGCAGAGGGAGAAACCCTCACTACCCCTCCGCTCTCCAGCCGACTCTGCATCTGGCGGGAGTGCGGAAAAGAGTCGGAAGATCTCTGGACCACCCAGGCGCTTCCCCTCCAATCGGTGGGCCACCAGATGCAGTACTGGCTGTTCTCTGCATCTGACCTCTATAACTGGAAGACTCATAACCCCTCTTTCTCCCAAGACCCCCAGGCATTAACAGGATTAATTGAATCAATCCTGTTAACCCACCAGCCGACCTGGGACGACTGCCAACAACTCCTGCAGACTCTCCTCAGGACAGAGGAGCGGCAACGTGTCTACCTCGAAGCCCGCAAAAATGTCCCGGGGGCGGATGGGAGGCCAACCCAACTGCCTAATGAGATCGAGGCCGTTTTCCCCTTGACCCGCCCAACCTGGGACTACAACACAGCTGCTGATAGGGAGCGGCTCCGTCTCTATCGCCAGGTACTCCCAG
The DNA here is from genome assembly GCF_049115385.1 of Moschus berezovskii. Classification (NCBI taxonomy): domain Eukaryota; kingdom Metazoa; phylum Chordata; class Mammalia; order Artiodactyla; family Moschidae; genus Moschus; species Moschus berezovskii. The sequence continues at coordinate 35,450,675 of NC_142483.1, read as the reverse complement.
CGGGTCTCAAAGGGTCGGGGAGACGCCCCACCAATTTGGCAAAGGTACGTGCTATAATACAGGGAAAGGATGAGACGCCTGCGGGGTTTCTAGAGAGACTAATTGAGGGTTACCGTATGTATACCCCATTTGACCCCCTAGCTGAAGACAGACAGCCTGACATAATTATGTCATCGGGCAGTCGGCCTCAGATATTCGTAACAAGTTACAGCAGCTAGAGGGGTTACAGGGATGTACTCTTCAAGACTTGGTAAAAGAGGCAGAAAAAATTTACAACAAAAGAGAAACTCCGGAAGAAAGGGAAGAGAGGTTCCATAGAGAACAGGAAGAAAGAGAAGATAAAAGAGATAAAAAACGTAATAAAGAGCTAACCAAGATATTGGCCACCGTAGTGCGGAATACAGGGCAGAATAGGTCAGGACAGAGCAGGGACCTGGGAGACAAGAGAAAGCCATGGGTCGACAGGGACCAATGTGCATACTGCAAAGAGAGAGGACATTGGGTTAAAGACTGCCCAAAGAAGACCCAACCTCAGGGGCCCAAAAAGAAGCCCATCCCTGTCTTGTCCCTAGAAGATGAAGACTAGGGGCATCAGGACCAGGAGGCCCCCCCCCCCCCCCGAGCCCCGGATAACCCTTGATGTGGAGGGCCAACCAGTAACCTTTCTGGTTGACACAGGAGCCCAACATTCGGTTCTGACAGAGGCAAAAGGACCCCTGAGCTCTAAAACGTCGTGGGTTCAAGGAGCAACAGGGGGCAAGCTGTGCCGATGGAAGACTGAGCGGAAGGTCCACCTGGACACCGGACAGGTAACACATTCCTTTCTGTTAGCTCCGGATTGCCCCTACCCTCTCCTCGGGTGAGACATCCTCTCGAATGTAGGGGCCCAGATCCACTTCCAGCAGGGGAGGGCCACCGTCACGGGGGAAAAAGGACAACCTCTCCAAGTCTTGACGCTGCGCCTTGAAGATGAACATCAGCTCCATGACAGCCCTTCAGTACCCTCACCACCCGTAGGCCCCAACTGGCTCTCTGAGTACCCCAGAGCATGGGCCGAAACAGCTGGAACGGGACTGGCCACCAGACAGGCCCCTCTGATTATAAACCTAAAACCCTTGGCTACTCCCGTATCAATCCAGCAGTACCCTATGAGTAGAGAAGCTAAAGAGGGTATATGGCCACATATACTGAGACTGTTACAACTAGATATTCTGGTCCCCTGTCAGTCACCTTGGAACACCCCCCTCTTACCGGTAAAGAAACCCGGCACAGGTGATTACCGGCCAGTCCAGGATTTAAGAGAGGTCAACAAAAGAACAGAAGATATCCACCCCACGGTGCCCAATCCTTACAACTTGCTCAGTACCCTACCCCCAAGTCAAACCTGGTACACAGTGCTGGATCTAAAAGATGCCTTTTTTCTGCCTGAGGTGAAGCCCTCAGAGCCAGCCCATTTTTGCCTTTGAATGGAAAGACCCCGAAGCAGGGATCTCAGGGCAGCTCACATGGACAAGACTGCCACAGGGGTTCAAAAATTCCCCCACCTTGTTCGACGAGGCCCTACACCACGACCTGGCTGACTTCTGGACGGACCATCCAGATCTCGTCCTCCTACATACAATACATGGATGATCTGCTTCTGGCCAGCAACACCAAACAGGACTGTATGGCAGGTACAGGGGCCCTGCTTCAGAGGTTGGGAGAGCTGGGGTACCGAGCTTCTGTTAAAAAGGCTCAGATATGCCAGCAGCGAGTGACCTACTTGGGGTACCTCCTGGAGGGGGGTCAAAGATGGCTAAGTGAGGGACGGAAAAAGGCCGTGGCTTTAATCCCGGCACCCACTAACGCCAGAGGGCTACGAGAATTCCTCGGGAGTGCTGGGTTCTGTCGCCTCTGGATAACGGGGTTTGCGGAATTGGTGGCCTCCTTATATCCTCTCTTGTTTTTCCTATTCTGTTGTTTTTCTCTATTTCTTTGCATTGATCACTGAGGAAGTCTTTCTTATCTCTCCTTGCTATTCTTTGGAACTCTGCATTCAGACGCTTATATCTTTCCCTTTCTCCTTTGCTTTTCGCCTCTCTTCTTTTCACAGCTATTTGTAAGGCCTCCTCAGACAGCCATTTTGCTCTTTTGCATTTCTTTTCCATGGGGATGGTCTTGGTCCCTGTCTCCTGTACAATGTCACGAACCTCCGTCCAGAGTTCATCAGGCACTCTATCAATCAGATCTAGTCCCTTAAATCTATTTCTCACTTCCACTGTATAATCATAAGGGATTTGATTGAGGTCATATCTGAATGGTCTAGTGGTTTTCCCTACTTTCTTCAATTTAAGTCTGAATTTGGCAATAAGGATTTCATGATCTGAGCCACAGTCAGCTCCTGGTCTTGTTTTCGCTAACTGTATACAGCTTCTCCATCTTTGGTTGCAAAGAATATAATCAATCTGATTTCGGTGTTGACCATCTGGTGATGTCCATGTGTAGAGTCTTCTCTTGTGTTGTTGGAAGAGGGTGTTTTCTATGACCAGTGCATTCTCTTGACAAAACTCTATTAGCCTTTGCCCTGCTTCATTCCGTGCTCCAAGGCCAAATTTGCCAGTTACTCCAGGTGTTTCTTGACTTCCTACTTTTGCATTCCAGTCCCCTATAATGAAAAGGACATCTTTTAAACAAGAGACCTCTTCAAGAAAATTAGAGATTCCAAGGGAACATTTCATGCAAAGATGGGCTCGATAAAGGACAGAAATGGTATGGACCTAACAGAAGCAGAAGATATTAAGAAGAGGTGGCAAGAATACACAGAAGAACTGTACAAAAAAGATCTTCACGACCAAGATAGTCACGATAACGTGATCACTGACCTAGAGCCAGACATCTTGGAATGTGAAGTCAAGTGGGCCTTAGAGAGCATCACTACAAACAAAGCTAGTGGTGGTGATGGAATTCCAGTTGAGCTATTTCAAATCTTGAAAGATGATGCTGTGAAAGTGCTGGACTAAATATGCCAGCAGATTTGGAAAACTCAGCAGGGGCCACAGGACTGGAAGAGGTCAGTCTTCATTCCAATCCCAAAGAAAGGCAATGCCAAAGAATGCTCAAACTACTGCACAATTGCACTCATCTCACACGCTAGTAAAGTCATGCTCAAAATTCTCCAAGCCAGGCTTCAGCAGTATGTAAACCGTGAACTCCCAGATGTTCAAGCAGGTTTTAGAAAAGGCAGAGGCACCAGAGATCAAATGGCCAACATCCGCTGGATCATGGAGAAAGCAAGAGAGTTTCAGAAAAACATCTATTTCTGCTTCATTGACTATGCCAAAGCCTTTGATTGTGTGGATCACAATAAAATGTGGAACATTCTGAAAGAGATGGGAATCCCAGACCACCTGACCTGCCTCTTGAGAAACCTGTATGCAGGTCAGGAAGCAACAGTTAGAACTGGACATGGAACAACAGACTGGTTCCAAATAGGAAAAGGTGTACGTCAAGGTTGTATATTGTCACCTTGCTTATTTAACTTATATGCAGAGTACATCATGAGGAACGCTGGGCTGGAAGAAGCACAAGCTGGAATCAAGATTGCTGGGAGAAATATCAATAACCTCAGATATGCAGATGACACTACCCTTATGGCAGAAAGTGAAGAGGAACTCAAAAGCCTCTTGATGAAAGTGAAAGAGGAGAGTGAAAAGGTTGGCTTGAAGCTCAACATTCAGAAAACAAAGATCATGGTATCTGGTCCCATCACTTCATGGGAAATAGATGGAAAAACAGTGGAAACAGTGTCAGACTTTATTTTTGGGGGCTCCAAAATCACTGCAGATGCTGATTGCAGCCATGAAATTAAAAGACGCTTGCTCCTTGGAAGGAAAATTATGACCAACCTTGATAATATATTAAAAAGCAGAGACATTACTTTGCCAACCAAGGTCCGTCTAGTCAAGGCAATGGTTTTTCCCGTGGTCATGTATGGATGTGAGAGTTGGACTGTGAAGAAAGCTGATCGCCGAAGAATTGATGCTTTTGAACTGTGGTGTTGGAGAAGACTCTTGAGAGTCCCTTATACTGCAAGGAGATCCAACCAATCTATTCTAAAGGAGATCAATCCTGGATGTTCATTGGAGGGACTGATGCTAAAGCTGAAACTGCAATACTTTGGCCACCTCATGCGACGAGTTGACTCACTGGAAAAGACTCTGATGCTGGGAAAGGTTGGGGGCGGGAGGAGAACGGGACGATGGAGAATGAGATGGCTGGATGGCATCACCGACTCTGTGGACGTGGGTTTGAGTGTACTCCGGGAGTTGGTGATGGACAGGGAGGCCTGGCGTGCTGTGATTTATGGGGTCGCGGAGACTCGGACACGACTGAGCGACTGAACTGAACTGAACTTATATCCTCTCACCAAGGCAAATGTGCCCTACCACTGGGGAGAAAAACAACAACTGGCATTCGACCAGATAAAAAGGGCTCTACTGACTGCTCCCGCGTTGAGCCTCCTAGATGTGACTAAGCCCTTCAACCTCTATGTTGATGAGCGAGAGGGAATAGCTAAGGGAGTTTTGACTCAAACCCTTGGGCCATGGAAAAGACCTGTGGCCTATTTCTCAAAAAAACTGGACAATGTGGCGTCAGGGTGGCCCCCATGCCTCCGCATGATAGCTGCGGTGGCAATTTTAGTAAAAGACTCTGACAAATTGACTCTTGGCCAGCCCCTCACAGTGGTGGCCCCCCATCCCGTAGAGACTATCATCCGCCAGCCCCCTGACCGATGGCTCTCTAACGCCCGAGTCACCCACTATCAGGCCATGCTTCTGAACCCGGAACGAGTGCGGTTTGGGACGTCCACCTCTCTAAACCCAGCCACTCTGCTTCCTGATTCCGACTCCCCTATCCCGGTCGCGCATGACTGTCACCAGATCCTTGCAGAAGTCCACGGTACCCGGGAAGACTTAAAGGACCAGCCCTTGCCGGATGCTGAGATGACTTGGTACACCGACGGCAGCAGTTTCCTGCAGGAGGGTGAGCGAAAAGCTGGGGCAGCCGTGGTAGATGGAAAAACTGTCGTATGGGCTAACGCCCTAAGCCCGGGGACCTCTGCTCAGAGAGCAGAACTTATAGCCCTGACCTAAGCCCTAAAGAGGGCCCAAGGAAAAAAAGTCAACATTTATACTGACAGCCGGTATGCCTTCGCCACCACCCATGTTCACGGGGAAATATACCAAAGGAGGGGCCTCCTCACTTCAGCCGGCAAAGATATCAAAAACAAACCAGAAATACTAGACCTCCTCCAGGCCCTCTTCTTGCCAAAATAACTGAGTATTATCCACTGCCCCGGACATCAACGGGGAGATGACCCCGTGGCAGAAGGGAATCGGATGGCTGACAGGGCCGCCCGCACAGCCGCACTGGGTCCAAAGCTCCTTCCCTTAAAAGTGCCCGAAGCCACCCAGATGCCGGAAGAGTTCCCCCTCGAATATTCGGACGACGACCTGCAAACCGCCCAGCAATTGGGGGCCAGATACGATGAGCAACTGAAGGTCTGGAAACTCCAAGAAAAGACGATCCTGCCCCAACGGCAGGCAAAGAAACTGGTGACCCGTCTCCACCAATGGACCCACTTCGGACACAAAAAGCTAAAGACACTGCTCCAAACAAAGGAGCAAACTTACTACATTCCTAAACTCAACTCCTTGGTCCAGCAGGTAACTGAGGCCTGTGTCCCTTGTGCTAAGGTAAACACCAAACACCTTAGAATGCCAGAAGGGACCCGAGTAAGGGGCGAACGCCCCGGGACAAATTGGGAAATAGATTTCACCGAAATCAAACCAAGCAAATACAATAACAAATACCTCCTAGTGTTCGTCGACACCTTTTCAGGATGGACAGAGGCCTTCCCTACCAGACGAGAAACTGCCCAGGTGGTCGTCAAAAAAATCCTGGAAGACATCTTTCCCCGGTTTGGCTTGCCCAAGGTAATAGGGTCAGATAATGGCCCGGCCTTTGTCTCCCAGGTAAGTCAGCTGGTGGCCAAGATACTGGGGATAAATTGGAAATTACATTGTGCTTACAGGCCCCAGAGCTCAGGACAGGTAGAATGGATGAATAGGACACTAAAAGAGAGCTTGACAAAATTAGCTCTGGAGACTGGCACTAGAGAGTGGGTCCAACTCCTCCCCATGGCTCTGTTCCGGGTCCGGAATACCCCGGCCCAGCATGGATTGACCCCTTTCGAGATCCTCTATGGTAGCCCTCCCCCCATAACGACCTTCCTAGAACCCGCTATTGACTCCCTGGCTAATGCTCCCCATTTGCAGGACCGGATAAAAGCGCTCCAGATCGTCCAGCGCCAGGTCTGGAAGCCCCTTGCCGAGGTCTACCGCCCCGGGGACATCGTCATCCCCCATCAGTTCCAGACCGGGGACTCTGTCTACGTCCGGAGACACCAGTCTAAAACTCTCGAACCCCGCTGGAAAGGACCATTCACCGTGCTTTTGACCACCCCAACGGCCCTAAAGGTAGACGGCATCGCTGCTTGGATCCACTCCTCGCACGTCAAGCGTGCCCCACCATCGAGCTCCGCCGACGTCAGCCAGGACAGCCCAGACGTACCTCAATGGAGACTCCAGCGCTCTCAAAATCCACTCAAGATAAGACTCTCGAAGATCGCATAACTGTAGTTTTTATAATTTTGTGTTTCCTGTCCCCTGTGTCCCTCACTAACCCCCATGCCCCAAAACTACTAACCCAGCAATACCAAGCCTTAAAAGCCACTGAGTCAGAAATTCTCTGAGATTTTAGGGTTAAAATCTGTCCACACCAAGAGGAGGGAATGAAATACCCCCACCCCCCTCAGAAAACGTTAACCCAAAGAAAGTCCCACACCCAGGCAATCCTGGAACTTGAGCAACCGAAAAGCACCTTGAGGAAAGAAAAACAGCCCCACCCCGGAGGCTCATGTTTCTCAAGGAAGGTCCCTGAACTGCATTTCCCTGACCTTTAAACGAGCCAATCGTGTACCTACCCGTGTGATATGCTAATTATGTGGTTTTTGGCTTTAAAACCTGTCTGTAGCTGTTGCTAGGGGTCCTCTGCTCGCTTTTGGTGCAGAGGGCCCGTTTGCGCAAACGTTCAATAAAATCCTCTTGCTGATTGCATCTGTCGGCATGGTGCTTGGGTCCCAGGGTCGCCCACCCAGACAGTGGTTTGGGCAAAGGCTGGCCCAACACTAAGTGCCCATCAACAGATGTATGATTAAAGAAGTGGTATATTTACACAGTGGAATACTACTTAGCCATAAAAAGAAGAAAATGTTGCCATTTGCAACAGCATGGATAGACATGGAGGTCTTATGCTAAGTGAAATATATCAGAGAAAAACAAATACTGTACATATCATTTATACGTGAAATCTGAAAAATGTAACAAATTAGTCAATATAACAATAAAGAAATAGACTCACAGATATGGAGAACAAATTAGTTGGAAGGACTGATGCTAAAGCTGATGCTCCAATACTTTGGCCACCTTATGCGAAGACTGGACTCCCTGGAAAAGACTCTGATGCTGGGAGGGATTGGGGGCAGGAGGAGAAGGGGATGACAGAGAATGAGATGGCTGGATGGCATCACCGACTCAATGGAGGTGAGTTTGAGTGAACTCCTGGAGTTTGTTGGACAGGGAGGCCTGGCGTGCTGTGATTCATGGGGTCACGGAGAGTCGGACACGACTGAGCGACTGAACTGAATTGGATGGGGAGAAGAAACAGGAGAGGGACAAGCAATTATGTATAAAATAAGCTTCAAAGATATATTGTGAAACAGCGGAAATATAGCCAATGTTTATAATAACTAAATGTTGCATAACCTTTAAAAACTATGAATCACTATATCGTATATCCGTAGCATATAAATCATACATCAACTATACTGCACTTAAAAAGTAAACTACATTGCAATAGAAAGAGTGTTGAAGGTGATCCACCTTAGATTTGAGTCCCAGTTCTGCCACTTACTAACTGCAATCTTGAACAAATCATTTCACTCACCTGAACCTCAATATCTACATCAATACAATGAGATTAATAATAATTACATCATAAAGCATTTTAAAGATTAGATAAACCAAATTTAGAGCTAATTATCATGCATAAATAAATGGAAGTGCTCTATCAGTGGTAGTAATATGTATATTCTAATGTAATTTTATAAATATATTTATTATAATGTATTTAAATAAATATGTTTATTATAATGTAATTTTATAAGCGTGTGAATGTGTTACATGGAGACAAATGAAGGAGTCACAGTAGTGGAAAACTCTAATTGAAGGCAGGGTAACCTTTCCAGTGGTTTTCAAAACAGTCTATTTTTCACCCTGGCTTCTCATATAATGTTAAACTAAGATCTAATGTTAACTAGAGGTTGTTCAGGTTGTAGTAATTCCATTTCTGTTTGATGGAATAAACAGTCTAATTAGTGAAGTTTTGCAATAACCAATTTGCTCCTCATGGAAATCTAGGGTAAAGGGATCATTTAAGTGGTTTTTACCTACAACAAAGAAACTGGTTGTTTTTTTTTTTTTCTTTCTGATAAATTGTGTAACTCAAAGGTCAGTAATAGTATCATGCATCACAAGTCCTTTCTCGTGCCTCACAGTGCCTCAGGGCAGGCATTCTAATGTGATCTGTCAGCCCCTACCTAACAGATTTAGTTCTTACTTGTAATATATTAATAGCTTCATTTTTAGATTTTGTTTTTTCCCAAATAGCACTAAGAAATTGATTGCCAGCTCACTGAGTTGAGAATGGAAGCAGATTGTTGAGCATGAATTACGGTCATGAAAACAGCATCAAGACTGCAGATTTGAATATGATAAATAAGAGAGAACTTACAAAGGAGTTGAGAAGCCAGCTGGGTGATTTTCCTGTTAGAAATGGAAGAGATGGAGCTTTTTGGCATGTTTTTAAGCTTCAGAAATAGTTGCCAAGGCACGCAATAAGAAATTACCAACTACTTCAAAAGATGTAAACATCTATTTTTCTTTTATTCTAAAGCATGGTGATTCTCACAGGTCCTTAAAAATGCACAGTGGGGGGGGGAATGGATCCTTATTTAATCTCCACTAAGTGAAAGAGTAGAGAATATATCAGATATGCAATTAAAAGACTGATTTACATATACTTTTAAAAATTAATTAATTTATTTTCATTGGAGGCTAATTACTTTACAATATTGTAGTGGTTTTTGCCATACATTGACATGAATCAGCTATGGGTGTACATGTGTCCCAGATCCTGAACTCCCCTCCCACCTCCCTCCCCATCCCATCCCTCAGGGTTGTCCCAGGGTACCTGCCCTGAGTGTCCTGCCTCATGCCTCGAACCTGGACTGGCGATCTATTTTCCATATGGTAATACACATGTTTCAATGCTATTCTCTCAAATTATTCCACCCTCATCTTCTCCCACAGAGTCCAGAAGTCTGTTCTTTACATCTGTGTCTCTTTTGCTGTCTTGCATATAGGGTCATTGTTACCATCTTTCTAAATTCCATATATATGCATTAATATACTGTATTGGTATTTTTCTTTCTGACTTACTTCACTCTATAATAGGCTCCAGTTTCATCCACCTCATTAGAACTGATTCAAATGCATTCTTTTTAATAGCTGAGTAATATTCCATTGTGCATATGTACCACAGCTTTCTTATCTGTTCATATGCTGATGGACATCTAAGTTGCTTCCATGTCCTAGCTAGCTATTGTAAACAGTGCTGTGATGAACACTGGGGTAAATGTCTCTTTCAATTCTTGTTTCCTGGGTGTGTATGCCCAGCAGTGGGATTGCTGGGTCGTATGGAAGTTCTATTTCCAGTTTTTTAAGGAATCTCCACACTGTTCTCCATAGTGGTTGTACTAGTTTGCATTCCCACCAACAATGTAAGAGGGTTCCCTTTTCTCCACACCCTCTCCAGCATTTATTGTTTGTAGACTTTTGGATAGCAGCCATTCTCACTGGCGTGAGATGGTACCTCATTGTGGTTTTGATTGGCATTTCTCTGATAATGAGTGATGTTGAGCATATTTTCATGTGTTTGTTAGCCATCTGTATGTCTTCTTTGGAGAAATCTCTGTGTAGTCCTTTGGTCCATTTTTTGATTGGGTTGTTTATTTTTCTGGAATTGAGCTGCATGGATATACTGTTTTTGTTACTCTGCCAATAACGTCAGGGATGATAAAGTCATTTAATCTGCTTAAGTTAGCAGGTCTTATAGAGTCTGCATCACTAGGTTTTGATGAGTTTCAAATCAATCCATGAAGTAAAGAATTGATAAGCTGGACTTCATTAACATTGAAATTTCTGTTGTGCAAAAGACAGTCAAGAGAATGAGAAGACAAGTGAGAAACTGGGAGAAAATATTTGCAAAATACATATCAGATAAAAGAGTTTTATCCAAAATATACCAGGAAAACCCTCTAAAAACTCAAAAATAAGAAAATGAACAACCTAATTTAAAAATGGGTAAAAAACCTGAACAGATATCAGACTGTAGAAAAAATATAGATGGCAAGTAAGCATATGGGAAAAAATGTTTCTAATCATATGTTATTAGGGAATTGCAAAATAAAACGATGAGATACTACTACACACTGATTAGATTAGAGAAAATCCAAAATATTGACAGCATTAAGTGCTAATATGAATTTGGAACATCAGGAACTGTCATTAATTGCTAGTGGGAATGCAAAATGCTACAATCACTCTGGAAGACAGTATGCTTGTTTCTTATAAGACTAAGCATATTTTTAGCATACAATCCAGGAATCATGCTCCTTGGTACATACCCAAAGTTGTTGGAAACTTATGCCTGCATACTGTACTCTATAGCAGCTTTCTTCATAACTGATAAAACCCAAAGGTGACCAAGATGCCCTACAGCAGATGAATGGATAAATAAACTGTGGTACGTCCAGATAATGGGATAGTATTTGGCACTAAAAAAATGAACTATTAAGCCATGAAAGAACTGTAAGTGTATATTACTAGGTGAAAGAATCCAATCTGAAAGGCAATGCACTGTGTGATTCCAATTCATGACATTCTGGAAGAAGCAAAACTATGGAGACAGTTAACTGATCAGTAGTTGCCAGCAGTTGAGGGAATGATAAATAGAGCACAGGATTCCAGACTTTTCTACGGATACTAATAGTTGAGGCATGTCATTTATCTGTAATAATACATCTGTCCATACTCATAAAATGTAACTCTTAAATTTGTCCATACTCATTAAATGTAAGACTCTAACAATGAGTTCTAATATAAACTATGTGTTTGGGTGAAAATGATGTGGGAGTGTCATTTTGTCAGTTGTAACAATTATACCATTCTGGCCAGGAATGTTGATATTGAGGGAAGGTGCATGTGTTGGCACAGAAGTGTATGGAAAATTTCTGTATCTTCCTCTCAATTTTGCTGTGAAACTAAAACTCTTTTTAAAAATAGAGTACATTTTTTAAAAATGTAGTGTGTGGATGATCTCCATTAGAATCATTTCAGAGCAGGGCTTCTCTGGTGGCTCAGTGGTAAAGAATCTGCCTGTTAATCTGCCAGGGGATATGGATTTGATCCCTGATCCTGGCTGGCATGCCTCAGAGCAACTAAGCCCATACCCACAACTACTGAACCTGTCCTCTAGAATCAAGGAGCCACAACTGCGGAGCCCCTGTGCCACAGCTGCTGAAGATCTCATGCCCTAGAGCCCATGCTCCTCAACAAGAGAAACCACCATAACGAGAAGCCTATGCACTGCAACTAGAGTAGCCACCACTTGCCATAGCTAGAGAACAGTCCATGCAGCAACAGAGACCCAACACAGCCAAAAACAAATAAGTAAATAGTTTTTTTTTTTTTTCTTTTTTAATAAAGAATCACTTCAGGTCAGTGGTGATTGTTTTTAGTGCAGATTCTCAAACCTTGTGTTAGTCCTACAGAAATTTAATCTGTAGACATGGGACCAGATAACCTGAATTTTTAATGGGCTACTCAGATGATTATCACAAATAGGATGGCTATATGATTTATCATCCAAAGTCAAGATATTGAGAGAAGAAAGCGTTGTTATTAATTATGCTGGGACTTACATGGTTACCCCATTTAAGAAAACCAACTTGAAAACTGCTACCTATAACAGTAATCCTTGTTCCCAGATGCACACTGCAATTCTCTTGGATGCTTTTAAAAACAAGGAAACACAAGTTCTCTCCAAAATTCTTAAATCAGGCACTGATATTTTAATGTAGCTTCTTAGATAATTCTACGTGGATTCATCTGGTCCTCATTAAATCCATGAATAAGTTCTTATTTTAAGAGGGAAAAAGAAAACATTTGTTAGAAAAAGACAATGCTGTCACATTAAAAGAAAAAAGAAAGATCATGTTGCCTAAAGATAACAAGAGCATCCTACAGTTCATGGGCCCTGTGTAATTTAGAAAAATATACTTTTAATACAGTACAACAAACAAGTTCTATGGGTTGCGATAGCATAGGTGACATGAAACACTCCTAGGAGAAAAAGAGAACATTGGGAGCAATGACACTGAACAGAAAATGTTTCCATTATTTAGAGGAATCATATTTCCAGGCCTCTGGAGAGATCAGTGGCAGGAGAAGAGGAAGAGGATTATTGATTGAGAGCACACAGTTAAAAGGGAGGCAAAACATTATTCACAGGTATGAGGATAAGTTCCTCACAGAAAGGATGAGCTTCATGAAGGGTAGCTGGGAAAGAGGAAGTGCTGGAGGCAAGGGCTTTCAAGGAAAATCATGACCATCTTTAAAGCCTGCTGTTGGATCTAGAGAGGAGGAAATATCCTGGGGCTTTAGTGAGTTCTGATGTTGGGTTTGGGTTTGATGATCACTCTCAGAAATTATCCTTAGATTTCTAGTCCTTCAATTCTTTTATCTTAGGTAATGTCCTCTTCTTCTCCTGTATACTTAGGGTTCAGTTCAGTTCAGTTCAGTCGCTCAGTCATGTCCGACTCTCCGCAACCCCATGAACCACAGCACGCCAGGCCTCCCTGTCCATCACCAAATCCCAGAGTACACTCAAACTCATGTCCACAGAGTCGGTGATGCCATCCAGCCATCTCATTCTCCGTCATCCCCTTCTCCTCCCGCCCCCAACCTTTCCCAGCATCAGAGTCTTTTCTAGTGAGTCAACTCGTCGCATGAGGTGGCCAAAGTATTGCAGTTTCAGCTTCAGCATCAGTCCCTCCAATGAACATCCAGGATTGATCTCCTTTAGAATGGACTGGTTGGATCTCCTTGCAGTATAAGGGACTCTCAAGAGTCTTCTCCAACACCACAGTTCAAAAGCATCGATTCTTCGGCGATCAGCCTTCTTCACAGTCCAAATCTCACATCCATACATGACCACGGGAAAAACCATTGCCTTGACTAGACGGACCTTGGTTGGCAAAGTAATGTCTCTGCTTTTTAATATACTATCAAAGTTGGTCATAACTTTCCTTCCAAGGAGCAAGCGTCTTTTAATTTCATGGCTGCAATCAGCATCTGCAGTGATTTTGGAGCCCAAAAAAATGAAGTCTGACACTGTTTCCACTGTTTCCCCATCTATTTCCCATGAAGTGATGGGACCAGATGCCATGATCTTTGTTTTCTGAATGTTGAGCTTCAAGCCAAACTTTTCACTCTCCTCTTTCACTTTCATCAAGAGGCTTTTGAGTTCCTCTTCACTTTCTGCCATAAGGGTAGTGTCATCTGCATATCTGAGGTTATTGATATTTCTCCCAGCAATCTTGATTCCAGCTTGTGCTTCTTCCAGCCCAGCGTTCCTCATGATGTACTCTGCATATAAGTTAAATAAGCAAGGTGACAATATACAACCTTGACGTACACCTTTTCCTATTTGGAACCAGTCTGTTGTTCCATGTCCAGTTCTAACTGTTGCTTCCTGACCTGCATACAGGTTTCTCAAGAGGCAGGTCAGGTGGTCTGGGATTCCCATCTCTTTCACAGTTTATTGTGATCCACACAGGCTTTGGCATAGTCAATGAAGCAGAAATAGATGTTTTTCTGAAACTCTCTTGCTTTCTCCATGATCCAGCGGATGTTGGCAATTTGATCTCTGGTGCCTCTGCCTTTTCTAAAACCTGCTTGAACATCTGGGAGTTCATGGTTTACATACTGCTGAAGCCTGGCTTGGAGAATTTTGAGCATGACTTTACTAGCATGTGAGATGAGTGCAATTGTGCGGTACTAAGGGTTAACTCATGGAACTCTAGCTCAAGAATTAGTTATATGGGTTTCATGATGGAGAGAAGAGAGAACAGGAAAATTGATAATAATACAATAGCGTCAAGATGAAAGTTTCGGAGACAAGCAAACCTGGGTTCAAACCGTGACTCTTTCATTTATCAACCAGGGAGTCTGTGTTTTGTTTCTCTTCTGGAAAATGAAGAGGTTAACACTAGCCTCAAAATTGTTGTGAATAGTGAGAAAAGAAATGAAAAGCTAATTCCATATTAAGTGCTTAGCAAATTGTTGGTAGTATTAGTACCAAACTAGTCACTTTACTTAACAAAAGTCCATATTTTCAAAGCTATGGTTTTTCCAGTAGTCATGTGCAGATGTTAGAGTTGGACCATAAAGAAGGGTGAACGCCAAAGGACTGATGCTTTCGATTTGTAGTATTGGACAAGACTATTGAGAGTCCCTTGGACAGCAAGGAGATCAAACCTGTCAATCCTAAAAGAAATCAACCCTGAATAGTCTTTGGAAGGACTGATCCTGAAGCTGAAGCTCCAATACCTTGGCCAGCTGATGCAAAGAGACAACAAATTGGAAAAGACCCTGATGCTGGGAAAGATGGAGGGCAGTAGGAGAAGGGGGTCAATAGAGGATGAGATGGTTGGATGGCATCACTGACAAAATGAACATGAGTCCGAGGAAATTCCAAGCAGTAGTGGAGGACAGGGAAGCCTAGAGGGCTGCAGACCATGGGGCCGAAAAGAGTCGTACACAACTTAGTGACTGAACAACAACAAATAGCTACAGGAGCTTTGATAATTATTTAAGAGAAAAGAAGGCCAAAAGGTGATAAAGCATGTTGGGAGTCACTTAGCAAATAAATGATTGAGAATGTGAAATAAACAGGAGCTTCAGTTCCGAAGATCTGAACCAACAGCACACATAAGACTTTCTTAGGAAATCTTTAAATGTTAATAATCAGAGAAATGGGGTAGTGAATATAGTGCTAGGAAGTAGAACAGTGGAGTTAACAATCCATTATAATCCAAAAGGTCTACAAAAAATGGATATTTATAAAGAAGTCAAAATTATTCTTTTCATTTTTCACTTCTATTTTAGAATTAAATCTATCTATAGATAAATTTAATTTATAGATTTGGGATTTTTGTGGTATGTGCAATATTTGTTCAAGTGCTTGAGAAAGTGTAAAACAGAGTTTAATAAGCTGTTTACCAAACTTTAGCTTTCTGAATGCTTTTCGCAAGTAATGTTTTCTTACCTCTCCATCACTAGAATTCCTAGATCATTTTTTTTAAAATATGGTATCTGATGTAAATCATTCATTTGACAGTTTAGTTTGTTTATCTAGATTAAGACAGATCCATTTTAAAACTGCATTATTATCTTTAAATGTATTTTTAGTCAAATCAAAGTAAATTTTTTTTCATAAATTTTTGTATTTTACAATGAAATTAGTTTGGCATAAAAATCCTTTATGTAATTCAATATTGTCCACAGTAGCATTTAAAAGGATTAGTTAACTTTTATTCTTAAATATTCCTAGGCTGTCGCATAAAAGTCTTTGTGAAAAGCCAGGTTTACTTTTATTACAGACAATTTTCCAGTTTTCCATTTTGCTCTGTATATGTCTTGATTAAGCATACTCATTTTTGTTTCCTCTATGGATGCACTTCATAATACATTTCTTCTTTTAATACGTAAAATGGACATTTTTATGAAGTTGCCGGATATTTTTCCTTAAGTGTCTATTTTCATCACATTCATAATTGGCAGGATTTGTTGTTCCATATAATTTAGAGATGACTTTTTAAAAAATCTTTATGGTGAAAGAAATCACTTTCTGTGAGTGATAAGATCTTAATTATTACCTCCATTAGTTTGGGAGATTTTCATTTGTTTCCTTTGACAATAATGTTTATATGATCTTCTCAAGAAATGTTCTGATTACTTGCAGAAAAAGAACTCAATATAATAGAACATCTTTCTCAAGCAATGTAATTTGTTTTTAATTAGATCCATTTGAATTTTTCCAGTTAACGGTTTCTCAAACATTGTCATCCTACTTCTCTTCCTTATTTCACTGCCTAATTTGTTGAAACTATGAGCTACACCTGCTGCTTCCATTCTTCATTTGTAAGATTCTGTAATAGGTTTCTGTACTTTTTACTGAAATTGCACATTCATGTGATAGCCATCTGTATCAGTTTCCTATTGTTGCTGTAACAAACTGGAATAGACTTAGAGGCTAAAAACAGCACAAAAATTTTATATTACAGTTTTGGAGAACTGATGTCTGAAATGGGTCTCACTAAGCTAAAGTCAAAAGTGTCAGAAGAGCTATGTTCCATTCTGGAGAATCAGTTTTCTTGTCTTGCATCTAGAGGATAAGGGCACTCCTTTGCTTATGGCTCCTTTCCATCTTCAAAGCCAGAGATGGCTTTCTCACAGCTCATCACTCTGATACAGATGTTTATGCCTCCTTATTCTATATACAAAAGAGCCTGTGATTAAATTGTTTCTACTAGGATAATTCAGAAAAATCTCCCTATTTTAATATCAGCTGATTAGCAAAACTCCATTTGCAAGCTTAATTCCCCCTTTCCATGTAATATAACATATTCACAGGTTTTAGGGATGAGGATGTGAGCAACTCTGGGGCCCTATTATTCCATCTACTATACTTCCCTATCATCAAAATCTCTTCACTTGTACATGTTCTGTCTTGGTCTCCATTGCTGGTATTTTTTGTTTTTGTTACTCTTTTGTGGGTCTTCTATGAGGTTTTCTAAATCATTACAATCTACTTCTCCTTATATTTCCTTTTCTGGAGAAATTCTCTATTTTTCATGTAAAGGTATGATTTTTACTCCGTGCTGATGATTCCAAGATGTATATTTTTAGCCCTATATTCCTTTCTCCCCCTCCCCCTGTTTTATCTCATCAGCCCAATCCTATATCTTCCAAATTTTATTGGGTAATTTCACTTGTTAATTCTCTAGCCCTTCCAAACTTACCCTATCTAGTACCATGACACCAGTTTCAGAACTGTGGTTCTTTTGGCTGTGGCATTATTTAAAGGAAGATAAGATACCGTGATTTAGACTCTCAGAAAAGATAATTGATTGTATTAAGTCTAGAGCAGTATGAGGTATTAATATCCAACTCAAAAACTTATGTAAAATAAATAATCTATTTTATTTTTTCTTGTATTACTTTATTATTATTTTAAAAACTTTTAAAACTGATGTATAGTTGGTGTAAAATCGTATACAAGGTTTAGGTATGCTGCTGCTGCTGCTAAGTCACTTCAGTCATGTCCGACTCTGTGCCACCCCATAGACGGCAGCCCACCAGGCTTCCCCTTCCCTGGGATTCTCCAGGCAAGAACACTGGAGTGGGTTGTCATTTCCTTCTCCAATGCAGGAAAGTGAAAAGTGAAAGTGAAGTCGCTCAGTTGAGTCTGACTCTTAGCGACCCCATGGACTGCAGCCCACCAGGCTCCTCTGTCCATGGGATTTCCCAGGCAAGAGTACTGGAGTGGGGTGCCATTACCTTCCCCGAAGGTTTAGGTATACCACACAGTGATTCACAATTTTAAGCTTATATTCCATTTATAGTTATAAAGTGTATTATAAAATATTGGCTATATTCCCTGTGTTTTACAGTATATCCTTGTATTTTATTTATTTTATCCATAGTAGTTTGTACCTCTTGATACCCTACCCCATTCTCTTTTGCCCATTGTCTTTTCCCTAGTAAACACTAGTTTGTTCTCTACATTTGAGTCTGTTTTTGTTTTTTTTTTTCTACACTCTCTATTTTGCTGGTTGTTTTAGAATGGATATTTTAATGTTCCCTCATCCCTTGCAAAATTCCTTACAAGCATCATAATACCCCAAAGTATAAGACAGAGAGTGAATATGAATATTTCAATAAGGATGAGAAAAATTTTCTTGTACTAGCTTAATTTTGCCCACCATTCACAAACCTTTGCCCTTGGAAGATCCTTGATTTCTTTAGATTGTATATTTATGTCACCTTGTACCAAAAAGCACTAAAATATCCAGAATTATTGATTATCATGGTGTTGAAATTATCATGGTGTTGAATCTCTCTTTCGTGTAAATCATCAATAAATGTGACACATATTCAGTAAAACATGCTTCTACAAAACAAGTAGGTGAAAGATAGCACAATTCATGTCAAAGGGAGTGTTTCCTATATTTTAGTTCTCTTTACAGGGTTAGAAAATACAAGATAGACAGCTGGAACATGATTCAACTCTTGACACGTAACACTCCAAACAACTTAAGTGAAAATATCAGAGTTATTCTCTAAATTTTAGGCTCCTAAAATATTTTTAATGTTTCTCAAAAGTCCCCTTGATTTGATCTTTTTGAGAATTACTTGATGCAATATATTGTCCACTCTTTCAGGCATGAACCCTCTTACCAGTTGTAATTACTTTCTCTCAAAGTCTTTTTCTCTTTCACATCCATATCCACTAGCCACCATGTCCTATGGATTATTCTCTTCTATTAGTCACTTCTATTATATGTTCAATTCATTTATTATAATGCTTAATTATTTTCTCAAAATTCAAATATCACAATATTTTATTAATGAATTCCCTTGCCTCCATCTCTGTTTCCTTTTTTTAATGAAGTCTACCTATCATTGTCAGTTAATTTTTCTAACTCACCAATTTCTTATTGTTCTGCCTCATAAGTCTTTAAAAGCTCTCTGGTACCTGAAGAATAAATATTCAAATATTTAGACTATGTTTATGAGTTTTCACAATTAGTCAGACCTACCTATGCAGGTAGGTCTCATTCACTTGTCATTATTGAATTATATTAACTGCATACACTGGATCATCACAAAGTGTTCTGTAAAAACTAATTAATTTTTTAAAATTACATATTGGTAGATTGGAAGAAATAAAGGATTTCTGTGTGATTTTTCAGATATCTAATATGCTAATATACATGGTAAATGCTCAAGAAGCAATCCTGATAAGCAGGGATTCTGAGATGCAATTGATTACAAAGCCCTCTTTTTTCTTAAGACACTATTGATATTTGGAGTCATACTAATGCCCCAGGAAACAGCACTGCAGCAATCTGCTCACAGCTGTATCTGGCTGGGTTCACCTCTTGGTGTCCCACAGGATCTGCAGATTCATGGGGTGCTTGCAGTATGGTGCAGCTGGTTGTTTTTTTTTTTTCCCACAGTAACTTCTTCCCTCTTATTAGTAGCCTATAGACTCCATCTCAGGAACAACATAAAATCCTACTTAAATGAGCTAGAGTAAAATGTTATTTGTTTACTTAAACATAAAACTCTTAGAACTTGACTTAGTACTATCCTAACATACTCTGGTGGTTTTTAAAGATTCTTATTCTATCATATTTTTAATCACTAGATGTTAAGGCCTGGGTGAATTTCATTTTAATAGCAAGAACTAAGAAAACAGGCATAATTTTGAGAAAATAAAAGCAAGAGGAATGTAAAAGTCAAGCTGAACTTTTACTACAGAGACTGGAATCTCACACACAGTGAATACGAATGATACTTACATGTCCTAGACTATATTGATGCTATATAATTACTGATAATGATTACCATAAACTGCATGGAATGCTTCCTATGTGTGAGTGCTATGCTAGAGTCTTTGCTAACATCACCTTCTTTAATTTTTATAATAATTTCACAAAACTGGGAATATTGTCGCCGATTTACAGATTCACAATGGAAAGAAAGATTCATTGATTTACTAAAACTCAGTCAACTGAGTAGTAGATTTAGATTTTAAATTTGTATCTTTCAGTTCAGTTCAGTCGCTCAGTCGTGTCCGACTCTTTGTGACCCCATGAATCACAGCACGCCAGGCCTCCCTGTCCATCACCAACTCCCGGAGTTCACTCAAACTCATGTCCACAGAGTCGGTGATGCCATCCAACCATCTCATTCTCTGTCGTCCCCTTCTCCTCCCGCCCCCAATCCTTCCCAGCATCAGAGTCTTTTCCAGTGAGTCAACTCGTCGCATGAGGTGGCCAAAGTATTGCAGTTTCAGCTTCAACATCAGTCCTTCCAATGAACACCCAGGATTGATTTCCTCCAGAATGGACTGGTTGGATCTCCTTGCAGTCCAACGGACTCTCAAGAGTCTTCTCCAGCACCACAGTTCAAAAGCATCAATTCTTCGGCGATCAGCTTTCTTCACAGTCCAACTCTCACATCCATACATGACCACGGGAAAAACCATAGCCTTGACTAGACGGACCTTAGTTGGCAAAGTAATGTCTCTGCTTTTTAATATACTATCTAGGTTGGTCATAACTTTCCTTCTTTAGCTGACTTTAAATCACCAGGCTGTATTAGGAGTTGAGTTTGGACTCTCCATTATTGAAGAGACACAAGGATATTTAGAAGAGAGCTCAAATTATAACATTATAAAAAAGGAATAGTGTATGAAAAGCCAAACAAATATTTCTTGTCTAGCTAGAGGAGGGAAGAAAAAGCTAAGAAGCAAATATACTACACATCCATTAAGTGTGGCAAGAGAGTTATATCAGTGAGAGTCCTCAGTGGGGAGTCACAGAAACTGACTCTGGCAGAACTTATTAAAGAGAATCTATTGAATGTATATTGAATAGATTAGAGTATTCTCAGGAAATCCAGAGGACTAGACCCCAAAATAAACAGAAATAATACAGAAAGAGGCAGTTGGAAAGATCATAATAAAAAGTTTTCATAAAACTAATTCAAGTAGGACACCATGGTTATCATCTGTAGCAATGCTGAATAAAGACCTAAAAGCCGTGGCTACTGCCTCTGGACACCACGACTGAGCCACTTGGTCTCTTACCCTGACAGTCATGTATTTATGCTGCCACTGTCTACATAGGCAATAGATTCTCAGCTGGCCTCAATTTTTTTTTTTTTTTTTTTTGCATCATTACCTGCCAATTTAAAGACATGGTAGGAAGCATCTCATTGATTGTTCATGCCCTAATACAGGAAAGGATGAACATTTTGATATGTGCTGTTTTCAAATTTTAAAGAAATATTTTCTGCCTTCTCCTACTGAATCTCTTAAAAGAGTGACTTATTCAAACAAATCCAGTATCAAATCCATGGTCCAAAGCCGGAGCAAAAATTTGAGAAAAGAAGAGAAGCTAAATGCAAAGGAGAAAGGGAAAGATATACCCATTTGAATGCAGAGTTCCAAAAACTAGCAAGGAGAGATAAGAAAGCAAAGTGATTAATGAAAAGAAATAGAGGGAAACAGTAGAATGTAAAACACTAAAGATCTCTTCACGAATATTAAAGACACCAAGGGAACTTTTCATTCAAAGATGGGCACAAAAAAGGACAGAAATGATATGGACCTGACAGAAGCAGAAGATATTAAGAAAAGGTGGCAAGAATATACACAGTTCAGTTCAGTTCAGTTCAGTCTCTCAGTCGTGTCTGACTCTCTGCGACTCCATGAATCACAGCACGCCAGGACTCCCTGTTCATCACCAACTCCTGGAGTTCACTCAAACTCATGTCCATCGAGTTGGTGATGCCATCCAGCCATTTCATTCTCTGTCGTCCCCTTCTCTTCCCACCACCAAACTTTCCCAGCATCAGAGTCTTTTCCAGTGAGTCAACTCGTCACATGAGGTGGCCAAAGTATTGCAGTTTCAGCTTTAGCATCAGTCCTTCCAATGAACACCCAGATTGATCTCCTTTAGAATGGATTGGTTGGATCTCCTTGCAGTACAAGGCACTCTCAAGAGTCTTCTCCAACACCACAGTTCAAAAGCATCCTTTCTTCGGTGATCAGCTTTTTTCACAGTCCAACTCTCACATCTATACCTGACCACGGGAAAAACCATAGCCTTGACTAGACGGACCTTGGTTGGCAAAGTAATGTCTCTGCTTTTTAATATACTATCTAGGTTGGTCATAACTTTCCTTCCAAGGAGCAAGCGTCTTTTAATTTCATGGCTGCAATCAGCATCCGCAGTGATTTTGGAGCCCCCCAAAATAAAGTCTGACACTGTTTCCACTGTTTCCCCATCTATTTCCCATGAAGTGATGGGGCCAGATGCCATGATCTTTGTTTTCTGAATGTTGAGCTTCAAGCCAACCTTTTCACTCTCCTCTTTCACTTTCATCAAGAGGCTTTTGAGTTCCTCTTCACTTTCTGCCATAAGGGTAGTGTCATCTGCATATCTGAAGTTATTGACATTTCTCCCGGAAATCTTGATTACAGCTTGTGCTTCTTCCAGCCCAGCGTTCCTCATGATGTACTCTGCATAGAAGTTAAATAAGCAGGGGGACAATATACAACCTTGACGTACTCCTTTTCCTATTTGGAACCAGTCTGTTGTTCCATGTCCAGTTCTGACTGTTGCTTCCTGACCTGCATACAGGAGGAAAAGGCAGGTCAGGTGGTCTGGTATTCCCATCTCTTTCAGAATGTTCCAGTTTATTGTGATCCACACAGTCAAAGGCTTTGACATAGTCAATGAAGCAGAAATAGATGTTTTTCTGAAACTCTCTTGCTTTCTCCATGATCTAGCAGATGTTGGCAATTTGATCTCTGGTGCCTCTGCCTTTTCTAAAACCTGCTTGAACATCTGGGAGTTCACGGTTCACATATTGCTGAATCCAGACTTGGAGAATTTTGAGCATGACTTTACTAGCATGTGAGATGAGTACAATTGTGCGGTAGTTTGAGCATTCTTTAGCATTGCCTTTCTTTGGGATTGGAATGAAGACTGACCTTTTCCAGTCCTGTGGCCACTGCTGAGTTTTCCAAATTTGCTGGCATATTTAGTCCAGCACTTTCACAGCATCTTCTTTCAGGATTTGAAATAGCTCAACTGGAATTCCATCTCCTCCACTAGCTTTGTTCGTAGTGATGCTTTCTAAGGCCCACTTGACTTCACATTCCAAGATGTCTGGCTTTAGGTCAGTGATCACATTATCGTGACTATCTTGGTCGTGAAGATCTTTTTTGTACAGTTCTTCTGTGTATTCTTGCCACCTCTTCTTAATATTTTCTGCTTCTGTTAGGTCCATACCATTTCTGTCCTTTATCGAGCCCATCTTTGCATGAAATGTTCCCTTGATATCTCTAATTTTATTGAAGAGATCTCTTGTTTTTCCTGTTCTGTTGTTTTCCTCTATTTCTTTGCATTGATCACTGAGGAAGGCTTTCTTATCTCTCCTTGCTATTCTTTGGAACTCTGCATTCAGATGCTTATATCTTTCCTTTTCTCCTTTGCTTTTAGCTTCTCTTCTTTTCACAGCTCTTTGTGAGGCCTCCTCAGACAGCCATTTTGCTTTTTTGCATTTCTTTTCCATGGGGATGTCTTGTTCCCTGTCTCTTGTACAATGTCACGAACCTCCGTCCAGAGTTCATCAGGCACTCTATCAGATCTAGTCCCTTAAATCTATTTCTCACTTCCACGCAGTACTATATAAAAAAGATCTTCATGACCCAGATAATTACAGTGGTGTGATCATTCATCTAGAGCCAGGAATCCTGGAATGTGAAGTCAAGTGGGCCTTAGGAAGCATCACTACAAACAAAGCTAGTGGAGGTGATGGAATTCCAGTTGAGCTATTTCAAATCCTGAAAGATGATGCTGTGAAAGTGCTGCATTCAATATATCAGCAAATTTGGAAAACTCAGCAGTGGCCACGGGACTGGAAAAAGTCAGTCTTCATTCCAATCCCGAAGAAGGGCAATGCCAAAGAATTTTCAAACTACTGCACAATTGCACTCATCTCACACACTAGCAAACTAATGCTCAAATTTGTCCAAACCAGGCTTCAACAGTATGTGAATTGTGAAATTTCAGATGTTCGAGCTGTATTTCCAAAAAGCAGAGGAACCAGAGATCAAATTGCCAACATTTATTGGATCACAGAAAAAACAAGAGAGTTCCAGAAAAACCTCTACTTCTGCTTTATTATTATGCCAAAGCTTTAGACTGTGTAGATCACAATAAACTGTAGGAAATTCTTCAAGAGATGGGAATACCAGACCACCTTACCTGCCTCCTGAGAAATCTGTTTACAGGTCAAGAAGCCACAGTTAGAAATGGACATGGAACAATAGACTGGTTCCAAATTGAGAAAGGAGTATGTCAAGGTTGTATATTGTTAGCCTGCTTATTTAACGTACATGCAGAGTACAGCATGTGAAATGCCAGGCTAGATGAAGCACAAGCTGAAAACAAGATTGCCAGGAGAAATATCAATAGCCACAGATATGCAGATGACATCATCCTTATGGCAGAAAGTAAAAAGGAACTGAAAAGCCTCTTGATGAAAGTGAAAGTGGAGAGTGAAAAGTTGGCTTAAAACTTAAAATTCAGAAAATGAAGATCATGGCATCTGGTCCCATCACTTCATGGCAAATAGATTGGGAAACAATGAAAACAGTGACAGACCTTATTTTCTTGGGCTCCAAAATCACTGCAGATAGTGACTGCAGGCATGAAATTAAAAGATGCTTACTCCTTGGAAGAAAAGCTATGATGAAACTAGACAGCATCTTAAAAAGCAGAGACATTGCTTTGCAAACAAAGGTCTGTCTAGTCAAAGCTATAGTTTTTCCAGTAGTCATATATGGATATGAGAGTTGGACTATAAAGAAAGCTGAGGGCCAAAGAATTGATGCTTTTGAACTGTAGTGTTGGAGAAGACTCTTGAGAGACCCTTGGACTGCAAGGACATCCAACCAGTCCATCCTAAAGGAAATCAATCCTGAATATTCTTTGGAAGGACTGATGTTGAAGCTGAAACTCCAATACTTGGGCCACCTGATGCAAAGAACGGACTCATTTGAAAAGACCCTGATGCTGGGAAATATTGAAGGCAGGAGGAGAAGGGGATGACAGAGGAGATGGTTGGATGCCATCACCGACTCGATGGACATGCATTTGAGCATGCTCTGGGATTTGATGATGGACAAGGAAGCCTGGCGTGCTGCAGTCCATGGTGTCACAAAGACTCAGACACGATTGAGCGACTGAAATGAACTGAAGCTGGAACAAACACTTGAGGTACATGGTTAATTCATACTATTCTACTGTTCTGTATTTAGATTTCATAAGATGTGCAATTTTAAAAGTTAATTTACATACCATGTTGTTCCAAATCTACTTGAGAGTTTTCTAATAAACCAAGTATTAGCTTTTAAACTTGTTTTAGATAATTAAATTAAGTACATTTTTACATTCACAGTTTGATAATAAAAAAGAAAAAAGTAAAGATATATAATATTCAGTTCAGTTCAGTTCAGTCGCTCAGTCGTGTCCGACTCTCCGCGAACCCACGAATCACAGCACGCCAGGCCTCCCTGTCCATCACCAACTCCCAGAGTACACTCAAACTCATGTCCACAGAGTCGGTGATGCCATCCAGCCATCTCATTCTCCGTCGTTCCCTTCTCCTCTCGCCCCCAACCTTTCCCAGCATCAGAGTCTTTTCCAGTGAGTCAACTCGTCGCATGAGGTGGCCAAAGTATTGCAGTTTCAGCTTTAGCATCAGTCCCTCCAATGAACACCCAGGATTGATCTCCTTTAGAATGGACTGGTTGGATCTCCTTGCAGTACAAGGGACTCTCAAGAGTCTTCTCCAACACCACAGTTCAAAAGCATCGATTCTTCGGCGATCAGCTTTCTTCACAGTCCAACTCTCACATGCATACGTGACCATGGGAAAAACCATTGCCTTGACCAGACGGACCTTGGTTGGCAAAGTAATGTCTCTGTTTTTCAATATACTATCAAGGTTGGTCATAACTTTCCTTCCAAGGAGCAAGCATCTTTTAATTTCATGGCTGCAGTCAGCATCCACAATGATTTTGGAGCCCAAAAAAATAAAGTCTGACACTGTTTCCACTGTTTTTCCATCATTTCCCATGAAGTGATGGGACCAGATGCCATGATCTTTGTTTTCTGAATGTTGAGCTTCAAGCCAAACTTTTCACTCTCCTCTTTCACTTTCACCAAGAGGCTTTTGAGTTCCTCTTCACTTTCTGCCATAAGGGTAGTGTCATCTACATATCTGAGGTTATTGATATTTCTCCCAGCAATCTTGATTCCAGCTTGTGCTTCTTCCAGCCCAGCGTTCCTCATGATGTACTCTGCATATAAGTTAAATAAGCAAGGTGACAATATACAACCTTGACGTACACCTTTTCCTATTTGGAACCAGTCTGTTGTTCTACGTACAGTTCTGACTGTTGCTTCCTGACCTGCATACAGGTTTCTCAAGAGGCAGGTCAGGTATAAAATATTAGAAATTACAAAAATAAATTATTATTAAAACCAAGGAAAAATTTTAAACCAGAAGAAACTACTATCTCGACAGAAATAAACTTGAAATTCTAGCCTAGTGAATTTTTTCCCAGAGAAATAAAGAATACCAGAATTCATCCCATTAAAATTAGAAAGCTTAAGTAGATCAATTTCATAGAATAAATATAGGAAACTCTTAGGAAACATCCCACAAAATAGCACTAGGCTCAGTTATTTTCACAAGGTTATTTTTCTAAGCATTTATAAAATCCAGATAGTCCTAATGCTCTATGATTATTTCATAGCATTAAAAAGGAAGAAAATTATCTTAATTCCTATGAAGCAACTGTAACAGTGATACTTAAATCAGATACATACCACAAAAAAGAAAATTACAGGTCAATGATTCTTATAAATATTAGTATGAAAAATCTTAAATTAACAATTAATAACATAAATCCAACACCATATTAAAAAATAATACACTGTGAACAGAAAGTTTACTTCAGGAATGCAAGGCTGATTATATATTAAAACAATAATTTACACTCTATTCTATATTAACAATTTAAGGGAGAATTATATTATCTTCATACACAATAAGAAAGCCTTTGACAGAAAACGTTATGAATTTATGACAAAAGCACTCAAAGAAATTATGAATTAAGGTATTCTTTCTTACCCTACTAAAATATATTTACCTTAGTTTTAAGGCTAAGAGCTTCCCTGTGGCACAGTAGTAAAGAATCTGCCTGCCAGTGCAGGAGACACAGGTTCAGTCCCTGGGTTGGGAAGATGCCCTGGAGGAGGAATGGCAACTGACTCCAGTATTCTTGCCTGGAAAATTCCACGGAAAGGGGGGCCTGGTGGGCTACAGTCCATGGGGTCACAAAAAGTTAGACACAACTGAGTGACTGAGCATAGCAAAGCACAGTTTTAAAGCAAGTATGTTATCTGATGGGGAAATACAAGAGGCATTTCCAGTAAGATTAGGAATAAGATAAGGATACTCATTATTTTTACGACTATTTCACATTTTCTACAATGTTGGCTAACTCAGTTAGATGAGAGAAATTAATAAGAAACATAAAATGTGGGTAAAGAAGAAGTATAACTGATTTCATTTATTGCTGTTGAAATACTATATGTGGAAAACCACGCAGGGTCAATAATAAAGTTCACTCAAAAATTCAAATATTTCAATTAATTATGTGGATGCAGAATTAACATTAAAAAATCAATAGGCTTTTCTAACAATGAACAGTTAGAGAACTTAAGAGCAGAGAAACCTCATTTACAAAAGCAAAAATAATACTAGAAATTGAGAAATAAATTTAATTCCGTTCAATTCAGTTCAGTGGCTCAGTCATGTCTGACTCTTTGTGACCCCATGGACCGCAGCACGCCAGGCCTCCCTGTCCATCACCACTCCCTGAGTTTACTCAAACTCATGTCCATTGAGTCGGTGATGCCATCCAACCATCTCATCCTCTGTCGTCCCCTTCTCCTCCCACCTTCAATCTTTCCCAGCATCAGGGTCTTTCCCATCAGTCAGTTCTTCCCATCAGGTGGCCAAAGTGTTAGAGTTTCAGCTTCAGCATCAGTCCTTTTAATGAATATTCAGAACTGCTTTCCTTTATGATGGACTGATTGCATCTCCTTGCTGTACAAGGACTCTCAAGAGTCTTCTCCTACACTACAGTTCAAAAGCATCAATTCTTTGGTGCTCAGCTTTCTTTATAGTCCAACTCTCACATCCATACAAGGCTGCTGGAAAAACCATAGCTTTGACTAGACGGACCCTTGTGGGCAAAGTAATGTCTCTGCTTTTTAATATTCTGTCTAGGTTGGTGTTAACTTTTCTTCCAAGGAGCAAGCGGCTTTTAATTTCATGGCTGCAGTCATCATCTGCAGTGATTTTGGAGCCCCCAAAAATAACCTCAGCCACTGTTTCCACTGTTTCCCCATCTATTTGCCATGAAGTCATGGGACGAGATGCCATGATCTTAGTTTTTTGAATGTTGAGTTTTAAGCCAACATTTTCACTCTCCTCTTTCACTTTCATCAAGAGGCTTTTTAGTTCTTCTTAACTTTCTGCCATAGGGGTGATGTCATCTGCATATCTGAAGTTATTGATATTTCTCCTGGCAATCTTGATTCTAGCTTGTGCTGCATCCAGTCCAGCATTTCTCATGATGTACTCTGCATATAAGTTAAATAAGCAGGGTGACATTATACAGCCTTGAAATACTCCTTTCCCAATTTGGAACCAGTCTGTTGTTCCATGTCCAATTCTAATTGTTGCTTCTTGACCTGCATCCAGGTTTCTCAAGAGGCAGGTCAGGTGGTCTGGTATTCGAATCTCTTGAAGAATTTTCCACAGTTTGTTGTGATCTACACAGACAAAAGTTTTTGAAGTTCATGGTTTCCATACTGTTGAAGCCTGGATTGGAGAATTTTGAGCATTACTTTGTTAGTGTGTGAGATGAGTGCAATTATGCAGTAGTTTGAACATTCTTTGGCATTGTCCGTCTTTGGGATTGGAATGAAGACTGTCCTTTTCCAGTCCTGTGGCCACTGCTAAGTTTTCCAAATTTGCTGACATATTGAGTGCAGCACTTTCACAGCATCATCTTTTAGGATTTGAAATAGCTCAACTGGAATTCCATCACCTCCACTAGCTTTGTTTGTAGTGTTGCTTCCTAAGGCCCTCTTGACTTTACATTCCAGGATGTCTGGCTTTAGGTGAGTGATCACACCCCTGTAATTATCTGGGTCATGAAGATCTTTTTTGTATAGTTCTGTGTATTCCTGCCACCTATTCTTAATATCTTCTGTTTCTGTTAGGTCCATACCATTTCTGTCCTTTATTGTGTGCATCTTAGAATGAAAAGTTCCCTTGGTATCTCTAATTTTCTTGAAGAGATCTGTAGTGTTTTCCATTCTGTTGCTTTTCTCTATGTCTTTACATGAATCACCAGGGAAAGTTTTCTTATCTCTCCTTGCTATTTTTTGGAACTCTGCTTTCAAATAGGTAATCTTTTTTTCTCCTTTGGCTTTCACTTCTCTTCATTTCTCAGCTATTTGTAAGGCCTCCTCAGACAACCATTTTGCCTTTTTGCATTTCTTTTTCTTGGGATGGTCTTGATCACTGACTCCTGTACATTGTCACAAACCTACTTCCATAGTTCTTCAGGCACTCTATCAGATCTAATGCCTTGAATGTATTTGTCACTTCCACTGTATAGTCATAAGGGATTTGATTTAGGTCATACCTGATTGGTCTAGTGGTTTTCCCACTTTCTTCAATTTCAGTCTGAATTTGGCAATAAGGAGTTCATGATTTGAGCCACAGTCAGCTCCCAGTCTTATTTTTGCTGACTGTATAGAGTTTCTCCGTCTTTGGCTGCAAATAATATAATCAATCTGATTTCGGTATTGACCATCTGGTGATGTCCATGTGTAGAGTCTTTTCTTCTGTTGTTTGAAGAGGGTGTTTGCTATGGCTAGTGAGCTCTCTTGGCAAAATTCTGTTAGCCTTTGCCCTGCTTCATTTTGTACTCCAAGGCCAAATTTGCCTGTTACTCCGGGTATTTCTTGACTTCCTACTTTTGCATTCTGGTCCCCTAAAATGAAAAGGACTTCTTTTTTGGATGTTAGTTCTAGAAAGTCATAGGTCTTCATAGAACCTTTCAACTTCAGCTTCTTCAGCATTACTGGTTGGGGCATAGACTTGGATTTCTGTGGTTTGCCTTGGAAACGAACAGAGGTCATTCTGTCATTCTTGATATTGCATCCAAGTACTGCATTTTGGACTCTTTTGTTGACTGTGATGGCTACTGCACTTCTTCTAAGGGATTCGTGCCCACAGTGGTAGATATAATGGTCATCTGAGTTAAATTCACTGATTCCTGTCCATTTTAGCTCACTGATTCCTAACATGCTGATGTTCACTCTTGCCATCTCCTGTTTGACAACTTCCAATTTGCCATGACTCATGGACCTAACATTCCAGGGTCCTATGCATAATTTAAAATGTATAAATGCATGAGGAAAATTTTAACACTCCTAAAAGATTTTAAAGAGACTTGAATGGAAAGACACACTCTGTTCTTGCATAAAATGACTTGACATTATAAAGATGTAAGTTCTCCATAAGTTGTTTTATAAATTCAGTGCAAATCTAATCAAAATACCAACAAATTACAGAGTTAGATAATATTACATTAAGTTTCAGATGGAAGAAAAAAACATGTAAGAGCACCCAGGAATACAATGTAAAAGAAGAAATATGAGGAAAGACTATCCTGACCATACATTAAAATATATTACAAAGTCTCTATATTTAAAATAGAGTATCACTAGCATATGACTAGGAGAAGGCAATGGCACCCCACTCCATTACTCTTGCCTGGAAAATCCCATGGACAGAGGAGCCTGGTAGGCTGCAGTCCATGGGGTCGCGAAGAGTCGGACTAGACTGAGCGACTTCACTTTCGCTTTTCACTTTCATGCATTGGAGAAGGAAATGGCAGCCCACTTCAGTGTTCTTGCCTGGAGAATCCCAGGGACGGGGGAGCCTGATGGGCTGTCATCTATGGGTTCGCACAGAGTCGGACACGACTGATGTGACTTCGCAGCAGCAGCATATGACTAGACAATCAGACCTATGGAATCGAAGGTACAGAATTAAACTTATATATATATATATAGTGGAACTCACTATATGACGAGAGTGCACTTCAAATCATTAGATAAAAATAAACTTGTTAATACCATGTAGTGGGACAACTACATAGCCATTTTGCAAAAAGGTAAACTTGGTTGCGCCTCTCACACCATATGCAAAAATAATCCCCAAAATTGTTTGAATTCTTTCAGTTTATGAACAGCAACAAGAAAGAAGGAAATGGAATATTTTTTTAAATTCCTGCACACTTCTTCACTAATTTTTTCACCACAATTAATAATGAATAACAACTTCCATATACCACATTCTGTTCAACTATGATGGGCTTAACTACTCGTGAATCAGGCAGACTTTTAAAATGCCCCATCACTTAGAATGCCACACAAAATATACCATTATAGAATTTGTTCTTATAACTCCTAATTATGAGGTGTCTCTGCATAAATTGTTTTGCTCATATATATTTCCAGCCCATATATTATTTTGCACATATACATTTCCAGACCACCTTTAATGATGGTCCCATACCATTTCTGCACTGTTTCACAAACTGTCAGAATTTGGAAAGTTACTGTATTCTCTTATAAGATCATTTCAAGCCCACTTTTTAATGAAGGATACACACCCAAGATGCCTAATAAGAACTTCAGGTAAGTAACCAAGAGTCAGGGGAAGGAGATAGGCATTGAGGTCTAATTGCATCTAGTTGCCCGCATACTCAGTCATATCTGACTCTTGAGTGGGTTACCATGCCCTCCTCCAGGGGATCTTATGGACCAAGCAATCGAACCCGCTTCTTTTATGTCTCCCGCATTTGCAGGAGGGTTCCTTACCACTGGTGCCACCTAGGAAGTCCAAGGTCTAGTTAGGTCAACATTAACAAGGATATGAGAGCTCTGGCTTCTGGTTTCTGTATCTTCTCTGACGCCATAATTCTTGGTATAAATCATTACCCTCTGAAATTTCAGTTCTTTCAAAATAAAGGGATTAGACATGAACCGATTATTAAAACTCCTAATCATTTTAATAATGAGAGTATATTTTGTTCTTAATACACACTTACACTTTATTTTTATTTTTGAAAAAATGTAAAAAGCACAAAGAATATCTTTTCCTTCAACCCTTTTATCTCTTTCTCTTCTTTCCTTGCTCCATGATTTACTTACCTGCCTATTTGTCTATATATTCACATATTCAACTATTTCTTTTTGAAATTACGATTGTACTCCATTTTTACCTAAAATACATTATAACCATTTTTCTGTGTGATTCTATATTCTTCTATTTCAGCACTCTTTGTGGCCATGTGGTATTTTTTTGATTAGACATGCTATAGCTACTTAATCAATGTCTGCTTTTTAAATAGGTGAATCAGATTTTGACTTGTTTGACTTGCAGTGAAGATATCGAACTGATTCATTAATATTTTACAATCAGGGGCTCAACTCTATACATTTGGTAGTTTGATATCAGATTTTAAAAGTGAAATTTGACAGCTATGGAATCATAATCAGAAACCTACATCCATCAAAAGGATAAAATGCCTGACATATGTATCTGTGAAACCAATCTGAAGCTAAATCTGTTTCAAATAATAGTTTAAACAACAAAGAAAAGCAATATGAGATACATTGCAACAAGTAAGTCTCAACATGAATCACTAAATATTGGTATTGTTAAGGGACACAGCTATCCTACTTTTTATTTCACCAGGATTGTGTTAAGCATTAGAGATACTGGTAACTTTATTCCCACAGTCATATTCGAGAAATATTAGTTCCCATACTTAATAATGCCTCTGAGCCTTTGGTGAGATCCCTATCTGCCAATTCAATTGAAAAGATACAGGTTAGATATCTTGACTTTTAATTTCACCAGTGACCTGTAATCTAACACTGATCCTTTCAAAAAACAATAACACAGTGTGATCATATTGTAGCTGAAAACAAGTTATTTAAAGCCATTTAAATCTCTCCAGAATTTGCAGACTTAAAATATGCATGTCAAAGCAGGCAGTCCAATGAGTGTATCTAAGTTCTATTTTGGAGTAGTGGAATTGGCAAGAGTGAAATAAATGAGAACCATTATTAACATGAAATTTAGCCAAAGGGCACTATTCTTATAAAAAATGAAATGATGGCAGAGTAGTCCTTAATTCATTATCTACTGACAATACCTATCAGATGTATTATTACTGTTTCCATTGAAGCAGACTCTTATAAGTCATTCTATTTGCTATCTCTGAAGCAAAGGCATTTCTAATCAATGTCACCCTGTTTGGAAACTTGTGCAGATGACTGGTGTCTTGTTAATTCTTTAACCACCAGTTGTAAGTACATTTAATTCAGAGTAAAAATTTTATGGCTGTTAAATATCATATATACAAAAGTGCTTCCAGGCGGCTGCAGTGCCTGCTATGATGTCACTGTAAAATTTCTCAGTTACTTGTGAATTGTGTTATGCAATTTATATCCTAGTACAATAAATGAGTGAAAATAGGAAACTCTGTATACTCCAACAGATTACAAATGGAAAGCTTTTAATTGAGTATGAAATTCTGTTCACATTCTATCAACAGAATTTGGAAAAAGCTTTCCTACTTTCCATCATGCTCAATTACGAATTGTTGAAAATCTTCTTGGAGGGCATACTAAGAGGGCAAAACTTCTTCTTTTTTTTAAGATGGCATGACTCACACAAAATATTTTGCAATTTTCCAAATCCAAATCTAGAAATATCCTCAGATGACTAATGCTATGTGGGTAGATTATCCATTTGAAATTGAGTGGGTTTTTGGATGATTGCATTAGACCATGAGGTTCAGTTCAGTTCAGTTCAGTCGCTCAGTCGTGTCCGACTCTTTGAGACCCCATGAATCACAGCACGCCAGGCCTCCCTGTCCATCACCAACTCCCGGAGTTCACTCAAACTCATGTCCATTGAGTCGGTGATGCCATCCAGCCATCTCATTCTCTGTCATCCCCTTCTCCTCCCGCCCCCAATCCCTCCCAGCATCAGAGTCTTTTCCAGTGAGTCAACTCTTCGCATGAGGTGGCCAAAGTATTGGAGTTTCAGCTTTAGCATCAGTCCATCCAATGAATATTCAGGACTGATCTCCTTTAGGATGGACTGGTTGGTCTCCGTGCAGTCCAAGAGACTCTCAAGAGTCTTCTCTAGCACCATAGTTAAAAAGCATCAGTTCTTCGGTGATCAGCTTTCTTCACAGTCCAACTCATGTGGTAATCCTTATATAAAAATTGAAACCGACATTCTTCACAGCTGAAATTTTCAAATGATATGCATCCTTTTACTGCATAAATGCATTTTTAGCTTAATATAACATCTGAATGTCAATACCAATATCACTCTCATAACTGTCACTAAATCTCACTTGAATAAGATTGGACTAAATTCCTGGATCCACTACTTAAAATTGTGAAAATTTGGAGGAATTATTGAATCCTCTGAGCCCCAGGAGGTAGGTTAGTAATAATCCCTGGAATAAAATGGACTTAATATCAATTAGATAATACATGCAAACCACTTCTAACAATGAACCACTTCTTTTCACACAATGAGTAATCAATAAATATTAATTAAAACTATTGTGTTATCTTCCTTAAACCAATATACTGGACGCAGGAGTTAATTCCATAATTAAAACACAGAGAAATTTAGGTCCATTCTCTCCATTATGTTAAACATGGATACGAAGATACGGACAGATAAGCTTTTCTGAAATGTATGTACCAACTATTCAGAAATAGCATTATCTTAGAAGAGAAACATTAAGACAAACATAAAATATATAGAAAAAGTACATAGAACCTCTGTTCAAATTATATGGCTACTCTGCCCTTAGGAGGTACATAACTCCTGCTCCATAAATGTGGACTGTGCATATGTATAGAAAGGGGAATTGAAGGGGACGCGAGAGATGCCGGCTCCGGCGCAAACGACCACGTGCAGAAGCGTGGCCGAGAGGAGCTACCCCACGTCCAAGGTAAGGTACAGAAACTGCGCTTTGCTGGAGCAGCTGTGAAGAGATATTCCACGACCAAGGTAAGAGAAACCCAAATAAGATGGTAGGTATTGCGAGGGGGCATCAGAGGGCAGACACACTGAAATCATAATCACAGAAAGCTAGTTGATCTGATCACATGGACCACAGCCCTGTCTAACTCAATGAAACTAAGCCATGCCGTGTGGGGCCACCCAAGATGGATGGGTCATGGTGGAGAGGTCTGACAGAATGTGGTCCACTGGAGAAAGGAATGGCAAACCACTTCAGTATACTTGCCTTGAGAACCCCATGAACAGTATCAAAAAGGCAAAATGATACGATACTGAATGAGGAATTCCCCAGATCGGTAGGTGCCCAGAATGCTACTGGAGGTCAGTGGAGAAATGACTCCAGAAAGAATGAAGGGATGGAGCAAAACAAAACAAATACCCAGCTCTGGATGTGACTGGTGATAGAATCAAGGTCCGATGCTGGAAAGAGCAATATTGCAAAGGAACCTGGAATGTTAGGTCCATGAATCAAGGCAAATTGGAAGTGGTCAAACAGGAGATGACAAGAATGAAGGTAGACATCCTAGGAATCAGTGAACTAAAATGGACTGGAATGGGTGAATTTAACTCAGATGACCATTATATTTACTACTCTGGGCAAGAATCCCTTGGAAGAAATGCAGTAGCCATCATGGTCAACAAAAGAGTCCAAAATGCAGTACTTGGATGCAATCTTTAAAACGACAAAATGATTTCTGTTCGTTTCCAAGGCAAACCATTCAATATTACAGTAATCCAAGCCTATGCCCCAACCAGTAACACCGAAGAAGCTGAAGTTGAACGGTTCTATGAAGAACTGCAAGACCTTTTAGAACGAACACCCAAAAAAGATGTCCTTTTCATTATAGGGGACTGGAATGCAAAAGTAGGAAGTCAAAAAACACCTGGAGTAACAGGCAAATTTGGCCTGGGAGCACGGAATGAAGGAGGGCAAAGGCTAATAGAGTTTTGCCAAGAGAAAGCATTGGTCATAGCAAACACCCTCTTCCAACAACACAAGAGAAAAACCTACACATGGACATCACGAGATGGTCAACACAGAAATCAGATTGATTATATTCTTTGCATCCAAAAATGGAGAAGCTGTATACAGTAAGCAAAAACAAGACCAGGAGCTGACTGTGGCTCAGATCATGAACTCCTTATTGCCAAATTCAGACTTAAATTGAAGAAAGCAGGGAAAACCACTAGACCATTCAGATATGACCTAAATCAAATCCCTTATGAATAGACAGTGGAAGTGAGAAATAGATTTAAGGGACTAGATCTGAGAGATAGAGTGCCTGATGAACTCTGGACGGAGGTTCATGACATTTTACAGGAGACAGGGACCAAGACCATCTCCATGGAAAAGAAATGAAAAAAAGCAAAATGGCTGTCTGAGGAGGCCTTACAAATAGCTGTGAAAAGAAGAGAAGCGAAAAGCAAAGAAGAAAAGGAAAGATATAAGCATCTGAATGCAGAGTTTTAAAGAATAGCAAGAAGAGATAAGAAAGCCTTCGTCAGCAATCAATGCAAAGAAATAGAGGACAACAACAGAATAGGAAAAAGAAGAGATCTCTTCAAGAAAATTAGAGATATCAAGGGAATATTTCATGCAAAGATGGGCTCGATAAAGGACAGAAATGACATGGGCCTAACAGAAGCAGAAGATATTACAAAGAGGTTGTAAGAATACACAGAAGAACTGTACAAAAAAGATCTTCACGACAAAGATAATTACGATGGCATTATCACTCACCTGGAGCCAGACATCTTGGAATGTGAAGTCAAGTGGACCTTAGAAAGCATCACTATGAACAGAGCTAGTGGAGGTGACAGAATTCCAGTTGAGCTATTTCAAATCTTGAAAGATGATGCTGTGAGAGTGCTGCACTCAATATGCCAGAAAACTTGGAAAACTCAGCAATGGCCACAGGACTGGAAAAGGTCAGTCTTCATTCCAATCCCAAAGAAAGGCAATGCCAAAGAATGCTCAAACTACAGCACAATTGCACTCATCTCACACGCTAGTAAAGTCATGCTCAAAATTCTCCAAACCAGGCTTCAGCAATATGTGAACCGTGAACTTTCAGATGTTCAAGCAGGTTTTAGAAAAGGCAGAGGCACCAGAGATCCAATTGCCAACATCTGCTGGATCATGGAGAAAGCAAGAGAGTTCCAGAAGAGCATCTATTTCTGCTTCATTGACTATGCCAAAGCCTTTGACTGTGTGGATCACAATAAACTGTGGAACATTCTGAAAGAGATGGGAATACCAGACCACCTGACCTGCCTCTTGAGAAACCTGTATGCAGGTCAGGAAGCAACAGTTAGAACTGGACATGGAACAACAGACTGGTTCCAAATAGGAAAAGGAGTACGTCAAGGTTGTATATTGTCACCCTGCTTATTTAACTTAGATGCAGAGTACATCATGAAGAATGCTGGGCTGGAAGAAGCACAAGCTGGAATCAAGATTTCCGGGAGAAATGTCAATAACCTCAGATATGCAGATGACACCACCCTTATGGCAGAAATGAAGAGGAACTCAAAAGCCTCTTGATGATAGTGAAAGAAGAGAGTGAAAAGTTTGGCTTGAAGCTCAAAATTCAGAAAACAAAGATCATGACATCTGGTCCTGTCACTTCATGGGAAATAGATGGAAAAACAATGGAAACAGTGTCAGACTTTATTTTTTTGGGCTCCAAAATCGCTGTGGATGCTGATTGCAGCCATGAAATTAAAAGTCGTTTACTCCTTGGAAGGAAAGTTATGATTAACCTAGATAGTATATTAAAAAGCAGAGACATTACTTTGCCAACCAAGGTCCGTCTAGTCAAGGCTATGGTTTTTCCAGTGGTCATGTATGGATGTGAGAGTTGGACTGTGAAGAAAGCTGATCGCCGAAGAATTGATGCTTTTGAACTGTGGAGCTGGAGAAAACTCCTGAGAGTCCCTTGGACTGCAAGGAGATCCAACCAGTCCATTCTAAAGGAGATCAATTCTGGGTGTTCATTGGAGGGACTGATGCTAAAGCTGAAACTGCAATACTTTGGCCACCTCATGCGACGAGTTGACTCACTGGAAAAGACTCTGATGTTGGGAGGGATTGGGGTAGGGAGGAGAAGGAGAAGACAGAGAATGAGATGGCTGAATTGCATCACCGACTCGATGGACATGAGTTTGAGTGAACTCCAGGAGTTGGTGATGGATAGGGAGGCCTGGCGTGCTGCGATTCATGGGGTTGCAAAGAGTCAGACACGACTGAGCGACTGAACTGAACTGAACTGAACTGAACTTTGCAATAGAGAGAACAGACAGGACTATCTCATTCAATTCAGTTCAGTTCAGTCGCTCAGTCGTGTCCGACTCTTTGCGACCCCATGAATCGCAGCACGCCAGGCCTCCCTGTCCATCACCAACTCCTGGAGTCCACCCAAACCCATGTCCATCGAGTCAGTGATGCCATCCAACCATCGCATCCTCTGTCGTCCCCTTCTGCTCCTGCCCTCAATCGTTCCCAGCATCAGGGTCTTTTCAAATGAGACAGTTTTTTGCATCAGGTGGCCAAAGTATTGGAGTTTGAGCTTCAACATCAGTCCTTCCAATGAACATCCAGTACTGATCTCCTTAGCATGGACTGGTTGCATCTCTTTGCAGTCCAAGGGACTCTCAAGAGTCTTCTCCAACACCACAGTTCAAAAGCATCAATTCTGCGCTCAGCTTTCTTTATAGTCCAAGTCTCACATCCAAACATGACCACTGGAAAAACCATAGCCTTGACTAGACGACTAGACAGATCTTTGTTTGCAAAGTAATGTCTCTGCTTTTTACTATGTTGTCCAGGTTGGTCTTAACTTTCTTTCCAAGGAGTAAGCATCTTTTAATTTCATGGCTGCAATCACCATATGCAGTGATTTTGTAACCCCCAAAAATAAAGTCAGCCACTGTTCCCACTGTTTCCTCATCTATTTGCCATGAAATGATGGGACCAGATGCCATGATCTTAGTTTTCTGAATGTTGAGCTTTAAGCCAATTTTTTCACTCTCCTCTTTCACTTTCATCAAGAGGCTCTTTAGTTCTTCACTTTCTGCCATAAGGTCGGTGTCATGTGCATATTGGAGACTATCTCAGCCAGTGATAAAAAATCAATATCAAGTCACAAATAATGCTGATGATATGTATAATTGATATGTGATAAAACTAGCACTGTAGCTTTGTGATCTTCCTGCCCAAAACCCACGACACCAGTAAAACATCAGGCAACTTGTAATAAAGGGAATGCCAACAAATACCTAACCTGTATTAAAAAAAATAAAAAGCCAAGATCATCAAAAAAAAGTAAAGTGTAAAACTGTTACAATCTGAAATAATTTATCGAGCCATGATGATTTTATATTGGTTCATTAATTATAACAAATACAGTAAGCACCCTGATACAAGATATTTTTAATAGGTAAAACTGCATCTGAGCTGTATGGTAACTGTCTGTACTATCATTGCAATTTTTTTTATAAACCAAAAACTGTTCTAGAAAATAACATCTTAAAAGTTGAAAAAGACTCGGTAAATGAACACATTCTCTACGCAGAGCAGTATGCCAAGAACATGTCCTAAAACTCTAGGGGATCCTGGTATAGAAAGATAATTCCTTATGTTAAATAGTGTTTGGTTTGCCAAGTATAAAACTGTATAATCAGAAAAATGCAATTATGTGGGGTTTAAAATATAAGACCAAAATTAACATTCAAAATCAGAAAGATAAATAATTGTTTAATTATGTGGCACACTCTAGGGCTTGTTTTACGACTTTTTCTGATAATATTTTGATCATTTTACCTGTTAGAAAGAGTGACATATCCTTAAAGGCTGCTAAATAGCACAAATTTGAAAGGAGCAAAAGAGATAAAAATGGTCATTGGCTTTAATTATTGGATTGTAGTGAGGTGATTCAGCTGTTTAAAAAAATCATGATGGGAGTTTAACATATAATTTACTATATCTTATTTTGTGTCACAGGTGTAGTTTAAATAGAATGATGGAGATACAGTTAACTTTTGGATATACTAGTCATGCAATTGCAATAATAGTAAAAAGACAAAACAGACGTGGCATGAGCAAGATCAACCTTTTTTATTTTGCTCTCTTTCTCACTGGGTTAGTTTAGCAGTCCAAAGTCGGTTTTCTCCTATTTAACACATGGCTTCCTTCTATGGCTCCAATTTAGTTGTTCAGATTGTCACCACAGATCAGGCAGCAGCAGGGGGAACAGGACTGGAGCTCACACACATTCACTTTCCAGGCCTGACCTGGAAATCATAGACCGCATTCTGCTCACACTCCCTTGGGCAGAACTTGTTCCATCGCTATAGCATGCTACCAGAAAAACTGAAAAAAATGTATTCTCTTGATGGTTAACCTATTAACCAGCTAAAACTAGGAAGTTCTTTCATTAAAAAAGGAAATAATTACTGGTAGATATCCAGTTATCTCTGATACGGTAATGCCCAGGTCCCACACGTCTAAAACTGGCATAGAACACACTTGAGGAACTTATTAAGATGCAGATTATAATTTATCAGGTCTGAGGTTATGCTTCTAACAAGCTCCCAAGTGGTACCATTGCTAATTATCCAAGGATCAAACTATTATTTTCAAGATTGTGGCTTATATGCTACGTTGAAAGAAGCTTTGCCTTTGAGCCAGATTTGGAGTGGACCAGGGTTCAGGTTAACCAATATTTTTACTCTTTGGTTTATCTGTTTTGTTTCTTGTATGGTGGTAGTGAGGAAAGCACAAAGAATGTACTAGCTTTGTGAATAAAGCTAGAAATCAGGAGATTCTGTACAAGAAA
The DNA here is from genome assembly GCF_049115385.1 of Moschus berezovskii. Lineage (NCBI taxonomy): Eukaryota > Metazoa > Chordata > Mammalia > Artiodactyla > Moschidae > Moschus > Moschus berezovskii. The sequence goes on along the minus strand of NC_142483.1, from coordinate 35,409,469 downwards.
AATTTGCAATATGTTTTCTCATTATTAAAGTAGTGTACTTAATTTATCACTGAGACAATTAATCATAATGATGAACTGGGAAACAGGATGAATTTGTGGTGGGGCAATATGTGGGTGAATGTTTGCTACAAAGGGTCAGATGAAAAATTTAAATCTGTGTGTGAATTGAGAAAATATAGTATATTCAAAGGACAAAAGAAGATCTGTTTACAGTGAGTTTCTTCTACTCAATAACAACATATTAGATTTTATATCATATTTTTCTCTATATAACTGAAAACTCTCATGTTTGCACTCAATTCTTTTTTTGTTTGTTTAATCACTAACTTGTATCTGACTCTGGTGATCCCTTGGATTGTAAACCACCAGGCTCCTCTGTCCCTGGGGTTTCCCAGGCAAGAATATTGGAGTTTCTTCAGGGGATCTTCCCAAACCAGGGATAGAACCTGTGTTGTCTGCTTGGCAAGTGTATTCTTTACCACTGAACTACCTGGGATATGTGTGTGTTTAGACACTCACACACAGTTAAAAAGATCAAATCATTTTGTCTTTGTTTTCCAAATATATACCCCAGAGTGTGTTTGTGTGCTCAGTTGCTCAGTTGTGTCCTCCTCTTTCGCAACCTCATGAATGTAGCCTGCCAGGCTCTTCTGCCATAGGATTTCTCAGGCAGGAATACTGGAGTGGTTTGTTGTTTCCTGCTCCAGGGGGCTTTCCCAACCTAGGGATTGAACCCCAGTCTCCTGCATCCCTTGCACTGGCAGATGTATGCTTTACCACTGTGCCACATGTGAGTCCATATAGCCCAGCCTCATCAGTAAAAAATGAGATGGTTAGAAACACATAGTACAAATGCATCCACTAGATCTAGCATCATGGAGCAGGTGACAATGACCAGATTATGGGCAAGGCTTGAGAATTACTAAAACTCCCTGAGTATTTCCAGTGTGCAAATATAAACATTTCCAGCTCAGCTGCACAATTCACTAAAGAAAATGTACATTGTTTATTCATTAACATTGAAACTTCTAATATATGATTTCTAGAAACAAGATTGTCAATTTTTTTTCTTTTCTGAGTGAAATACTCTCAGAATAGAAACATGTAACACAATACTGCTTAGGGTCAATAAGGGCTAGGATCATTACACTCTCAGTACATGTTCACTGGTGATTAGGATCAAGAAAGGAAAACGAAGCCTCCTGAAGGTCACTGAAAATGTATTGGCTCATTTTAAATAATTTCAGTTCTTACCATAAGCAAAACACTGACAATCTGAGACATAAATTGAATTACGGTGCATTTCTATCCTTTGAGAATTTATTATCTAGTAGGGGAGATGAGAAATTGATGTATAAAAATTGCTATAGAATACATAAATGCCTATGATTAGTTCCAAAAGCCTAGTTAAAACTACGCCTGTCATAGACATTTTACAAAATGATCGATACTGGTTGCTCTAATTAGGAAGGAGTTCATAGAATCACAAAGTAAGAAGGCATTTGGAGGTCTGGATTACATTACTCATCCAGTCTCCCCTGGAAAACCCCATTATATTTTTGCCAAACTTGTACTTTTAAATGTATAGGAATGGCAAACTAATCACCTTCTAAGATAGGTCTTCCTGATAACTCTAAGATAAAACATTCTAATAAAAAGTGTTTATTTAATCTAAATAAATCTTCTCTTAAAGGATAGAGGATTTCAATAAGCCAAGGTTTTTCCAGATAGATGGGATGAAAGGAGTTATGTAGAAAAGCATAAGAACATATCAAAGTAGAGAATTTTATAATGGATGTGAAGTGAAAAAAAGCATAATAAAATTTACATGAATGTAAGCTAAGAGTTTGCGCGGAATTTTATAACAATAGAATACTTACTGAGGATTGTTGAGAAGACATGGAAGATGAGGGATGACAGACTTTAGGAATACTCATCTGTCAATAGAATTCAAGATAGATTAGGGAAAAGCATAAACTAAAGACCAGCAAAGAAAGAAGGGCTTGAGCTACATGATCAGAGTAGTACTAAGCCTCAAGTAAACTATAGCAGATGCTATAAATGTCTTGCTCCCATTACATATATATATATATATATATATAATATATATGATTTACATATGCTTCAGTTCAGTTCAGTTCAGTTGCTCAGTTGAGAGCAACTCTTTGCAACCCCATGAACCGCAGCACGCCAGGCCTCCCTGTCCATCACCAACTCCCGAAGTCCATATGCATATGCGTGCATAATTTTATGGGATTCCCTGGTGGCTCAGTGGTAAACAGCTTGCCTGCCAATGCAGGAGCTGTGGGTTCAATCTCTTGGTCAGGAAGATCTCCTGAAGAAGGAAATGGCAACTCACTCCAGTATTCTTGCCTGAGAAATCCCATGGACAGAGGAGCCTGGCTGGCCACAGTCCATGGGGTCTCAGAGAGTTGCACATTATTTATCAATTAAAGATCAACAAAAATAATGCATGATCCTCAAACTATTTCTACCCAATAGAATGCATTACAATTTATTTGCACATATGGGATGACATGATTAAGAAGTAATGTGACTTTTCACCCTCTGTTCTTCCATCAGAATGCAATGAACTCTGAGTCCTTAAGGGAAGGATTGGGGTTCTCATATCGTAATTGGGCTTCCCTTTTTGCTCAGCTGGTAAAGAATCCGCCTACAATGTGGGAGACCTGGGTTTGATCCCTGGGTTGGGAAGATCCCCTGGAGAAGGGAAAGGCTACCCACTCCAGTATTCTTGCCTGGAGAATTGCATGGACTTGTATAGTCCATGGGGTCTCAATGAGTCTGACACGACTGAGCGACTTACACTTTCACTTTATCATAATTAAGCTGAATCTCACCTAGCAGAAATGTTTTTTTTTATTGTTACATGAATTAAAGAAAAACTTTTACTGTGTTGAGTCAGTGAAATTTGGGGTCTATATGTTATAGCAGCTATTCTTTCTCTAATACAATGCCTTGTATTAAGAGAAGTTCTGAGGCACTGAAGGATTTTAAGCAATGGAGTAGATGTCATTTTATTTGATTTAAAAAAATATCCTGTGGCTAACAGATTGCAGAAGTTGAGTATTTGAGACTAGGCAAAGTGGCTGCAGATATTCCAATTAGGAGGCTCTTACAATAGTTGTGCTGAGTTGGTTATTGCCTGGAACTTGAGCAAGACTGAATCTTGGTTGGCAGCACTCGTATTTAAGTTTCGCTGTCAGTAGGAATCATAACTTACAAGTTGTTCTGTCTTGATGCAAACACACTCATTGTTTCCTTTTGCCATGACACGTGTGCTATATAATTAATGGAATACCATTAACTAATGAAAGTTGTAGACAAAAAAGACTCATGAACCTGTAAAACATACATTCATTTATTCATACCATTTCTTCATGATATTGCAAGTTGTCAACTAAATCAGTGTTTCTAAAACCTATTAATTATAATGAAATACCATCCATGTTTAAAATGATAAAATATGTTTATTAACATAATTAAGCATAGCAGCATATTCTTTAAGCTTAAAGTACACTTCATTTAGTCAGTAATGTAGCAGTAGTAAAAATGACATCAACATGATGCAGAATTCATTTTGATCTTATTCAATTTCAAGAAGTAAATACATTTGGATAACTCCAAATTTGCACTGGTTGATTAGAAAGATTTTTCAAGGACATTTACTCCTCTACAATGGTAAAAATGAATGTTGTTTCATATTAATTGGCAAAGTCACTATATACAGTGGTTTTGTAGACCTAACAGCATACAATCCTTACTGCCTTCTGAGAATACTCCCAGGCATCACTCCTGATTAAATAAAGATGAAGCTAAGAGTTTTACACTGTGCAAATTATCAGAACCTATTTTATATCTAAACTGACACATCCAATATTTATTCACAAAAATAATAGTTTCACTGAAGCTTGTCCACACCATTTCTTTAAAGGATTAGCTCCAAATGCATAAAAGTCAAATTGAAAGTTTGGTGAGAATTCAGTTCAGTTCAGTCGCTCAGTCATGTCTGACTCTTTGTGACCCCATGGACTGCAGCACGCCAGGCTTCCTTGTCCATCACCAACTCCCAGAGCTTACTCAAACTCGTGCATTGAGTCGGTGATGACATCCAACCATCTCATCCTCTGTCGTCCCCTTCTCCTCCTGCCTTCAGTCTTTCCTAACATCAGGGTCTTTTCTAAGGAGTCAGTTCTTCACGTTAGGTGGCCAAAACACTGGAGTTTCAGCTTCCGCATTAGTCTTTCCAATGAATATTCAGGACTGATTGCCCTTAGGATGGACTGGTTGGATCTCCTTGCTGTCCAAGGACTCTCTAGAGTCTTCTCCAACACCACAGTTCAAAAGCACTCAGCTTTCTTTATAGTCCAACTCTTATATCCATACATGACTACTGGGAAAACCATAGCTTTGACTAGAGGAACCTCTGTTAGCAAAGTAATGTCTCTGCTTTTTAATATGCTGTTTAGGTTGGTCATAACTTTTCTTCCAAGGTGAGAAATACACAATGTTAAATAGTATATACCATATGAGCTAGTGGCTGCAATGATGTACTACTTGTAAGAAGACCTAGGGTTGGTTATTTTGTCATTCATTCATTTATTTATGTGTATGTGTATATGGTGTCCAACTTTTTGCGACCCCATGGACTAAAGCCCACCAAGCTCTTCTGTCCATGGAATTTTCCAGGAAAGACTATTGGAGTGAGTTGCCATTTCTTACTCCAGGGAATTTTCCCAACCCAGGGATTGATCCCAGTTCTCTTGTATCTTCTGCATTGGCAGGCAGATTGTTTACCACTAGTGCCACCAATCACTTACTTATGTATCCATGCATTTCAATAGACAGAATTATCATCTCAATGCTGTCTTTCTCCAAATGTGTGATCTTAATCAGGTTCTTTAACTTTTCTGGAGTTAGTAACTGATCTACACACTAATAAGACTTTTATTACTAGTGTCAAAAGGCTTTAATACTACCATCAACTAAAGCTATAGATATAAAAGTATTTTGTCAAACTGTAAAGATAGGTATTAACGTGTTTCCATCTTAAATCATTTTGTGAATCCCCCTACCCCAACGCCCACCCTGATTTCTTGAGTGCTCTCTGATCTACAACACATATCATTCAAGAGGTATCTCAGGGAATTCTTTTCTGAATCTTTGTATACTAACAACTGAGAAAAGCAAACTGAATATAAACTCACCATGAAGTATGAATGTAAGCTCTGGATTTTCTTTCCCACCACACTTATCCCTTGATCTTGTAGAATTTCTATCTTCTGTGTCAGTAATTACAAAGCGGCTCTTTCTGATATTTAAGACAAAGTCACTCCTGAGTGTCCTAGTGAACACTGGATTACTGCTATATCATACTATTTTGTAATAGATTAACATATCAGTACATTTAATGTGATCATGCATGTTTCCTTACAGAACATCTACTTCAGTTACATTATCCAGAAAGAACAATGATTTTAAAAGTGAGAATAACATGATTTGACAAGGTAAATTAGCTGCCAAGATCCACTTTGCACATGGGAGATAGCCACTGAGTGATATTTTAACGTATGATAAACGAACTTGTTCCCCCTCTCCCTCTCTTTCCCACTTTGCCAACACACAGTAAAAGATATAATCCCTCCAGTTAAACATAAATTGGTTTTTAGGCTAAGAAGGAAGATATGCTAGTAAAAGCTGTGCATTCAAGGAGGATAATGAGATTGATTCCAGGCTCTGCAAATAAAAACACATTGCATTTAAATTTGGATCCTTCAAGGATGAGTGAATGATTAAGATGAACACATATATTGCAGAAGCAAGTTAACTGAAAGATTGTTAAAGAGAAATGCCATGACATGTTGAACAACTGAAACATCATTTAGACATGTGACTGAACATGTAGGTTTTAGTCTGCTGCTCAATATACTCCAGAGTAGGCAAGGCCAAGTTCAAAAGAAGCAGGAGATTGCAAATATTTCCTTTGACCATAATAATCCTTACTGTTTGAAGTCATATAGAACATGAGAATATGTAAGAGTATTTATTTTAAATAAAATTAATGACAAAGTGACAGAATTGTATTTCTCACATCAGTAATCAGATCACCAAAAGCCAGTTTGAGGGTTACTTTTTTTTTTTTTAAATCACGTGAGTTTTGAAACCTTGAGCAGTCAAAATTTGAAAAACAATGAAATCATTCATTGTTCAGTTGCTCAGCTGTGTCCGATTCTTTGCGACCCATGGACTGCACCATGCCAGGCATCCTTGTTCTGCACCATCTTCCAGAGTTTGCTCAAAACTCATGTCCTTAGAGTTGGTGATGCCATCCAACCATCTCATCCTCTGTCAACTCCTTCTCCTGCTGTCTTCAATCTTTTTGAGCATTGGGGTCTTTTCCAGTGAGTCAGCTCTTTGCATCATATGGCCAAAGTATTAGCGCTTCAGCTTCAGCATTAGTCCTTCCAATGAATATTCAGGATTGATTTCCTTTAGGATGGACTGGTTGGATCTCCTTGCTGTCCAAAGATTCTCAAGAGTCTTCTCCAATACCACAATTCAAAAGCATCAATCCTTTGCCACTCAGACTTTTTTATGGTCCAACTCTCACATCCATACATGACTACTAGAAAAATCATAGCTTTGACTCAGTTCAGTTCAGTTCAGTTCAGTCGCTCAGTCGTGTCCGACTCTCCGCGACCCCATGAATCACAGCACGCCAGGCCTCCCTGTCCATCACCAACTCCCAGAGTTCACTCAAACTCATGTCCACAGAGTCGGTGATGCCATCCAGCCATCTCATTCTCCGTCGTCCCCTTCTCCTCCCGCCCCCAACCTTTCCCAGCATCAGAGTCTTTTCCAGTGAGTCAACTCGTCGCATGAGGTGGCCAAAGTATTGCAGTTTCAGCTTTAGCATCAGTCCTTCCAATGAACATCCAGGATTGATCTCCTTTAGAATGGACTGGTTGGATCTCCTTGCAGTATAAGGGACTCTCAAGAGTCAGACAGACCTTTGTTGGCAAAATAATGTCTCTGTTTCTTAATAGGCTGTCTAGGTTGGTCATAGTTTTTCTTCCAAGGAGCAAGCATCTTTTAATTTCATGGCTGCAGTCACCATCTGCAGTGATTTTGGAGCCCCCAAAAATAAAGTCAGCCAATGTTTCCATTGTTTCCCCATCTATTTGCAATGAAGTGATGGGACCAGATGCCATGATCTTTGTTTTTGAATGTTGAGTTTTAAGCCAACTTTTTCACTCTCATATTTCACTTTCATCAAAAGGCTCTTTAGCCCTCTTTGCTTTCTGCCACAAGGGTGAGGTCATCTGCATATCTGTGGTTATTGATATTTCTCCCAGCAATCTTGATTCCAGCTTGTGCTTCATGCAGCCTGGTTTTTCACATGACATACTCTACATATAAGTTAAACAAGCAGGGTGACAATATACAGCCTTGACATACTCCTTGTCCAATTTGTAACCAGTCTGGTTCTGTTTGTTCCATGTCTGGTTCTATTTGTTGCTCCTTGAGCTACATGCAAGTTTCTCAGGAGGCAGGTAATGTGGGTCTGGCATTCCCATCTCTTTAAGAATTTTCCACAGTTTGTTGTGATCCACACAGTCAAAGGCTTTGGTGTAGTCAATGAAGCATAAATTGGTGTATTTCTGGAATTCTCTTGATTTTTCGATGATCCAATGGATGTTGGCAATTTGATCTCTGGTTCCTCTACCTTTCCTAAATCCAGGTTGAACATCTGGAAGTTCTCAATTCATGGACTGTTGAAGCCTGGCTTGGAGAATTTTCAGCATTAGTTTGCTAGCATGTGATATGAGTGCAATTGTGAAATAGTTTGAACATTCTTTGGCATTGCCTTTCTTTGAGATTGGAATGAAAACTGACCTTTTCCAGTCCTGTGGCCACTGCTGAGTTTTCAAAATTTGCTGGCATAGTGAGTGCAGCACTTTGACAGCATCATATTTTAAGATTTGAAATCACTCATAGATATGATTGGCTTCCCTGGTTTTTCAGATGGTAAAGTGTCTGGCTGCAATGTGGGAGACTGGGGTTCAATCCCTGGGTTGGGAAGATCCCCTGGAGAAGGAAATGGTAACCCACTCCAGTACTCTTGGCTGGAAAATCCCATGGACGGAGGAGCCTGGTAGGGTACAGTCCATGGGGTCACAAAGAGATGGACATGACTGAGTGACTTCACCATACCTATATAGCTATACAGATTAAAACAGTACATTTCTTATATTCTACTGAACACCTTCAATCTTGTTCCCTTCATGTATGTTACGTTATACACAGCCTATATTTATTAGTATTTATTAACTTCTCCTGCAATAGGCTCTAGGAACTAGAAATTTAAGAATTAATAAAAAGTATGGCTAAATACCAAAAAAATCTAATATCTAGTGCACAGAATACACTTTATGAGCAAATATATACTCTGCTTTATTCAGTTGTACAGCATTTGTTATCCCTTATGAGCCCATACTCTTCTTAAGGAAAACAGTTTAATTATAAATTTACTCATGTGCATTAAAAAACTCTCAGTGAGAATTACTTTGAATGTAAATTATGTCTTTCTTTACAATAACCCATGTTATAATCACCAGAGTTTACCACTGATAATTGGAATGTTTCCATTTGGTTGAAAACTCACTGACACAGATCACACCCACACAACTGATTTTATACAAATGTGATCTACCTCGGCACATATTTTCAGTCTTGGTGTTTATTAGTTAGCTTTCTTTGAATTTACTTCCAAATATTGACTGATAGCAATCTATATCAGCATTTTGTGTGTTTGTGTGTAAGACATTCTTAAACAATAGAAAGTAACTTTTTAAAGTCAGTTTTCCAGAGTAGAAATTCAAATTGTATTTACAGTAAAAATAGATCTTGAGTTATATTGCCAGATTAATTTCAATTTCCACTTTATTTTGAGGTAACTGAGTTATGTGCTATTGTAAAAAATACTACAGAGAAATTCCATATACTCATTACCCAGGTTCCCCTACTGTTACACAGTATAATGTTAGAGCTAAGATATTGACATTAGCACAATCCACCAGTCTTACACAGATTTCTGAAGTTTTGATAGTACTTATTTGTATTTGTATGTTTGTATATGTTCCTGATTTTACACAAGTTCATCACATATGTAGGTTTGTGTTTCCATCACCACAGTTAGAATACAGAACAATTCCATCACCACAGGGATCCCTCATGTTGCCTCATACAACCACATTCATACCTCCACCATTCACCACAACTCCTTTGATAACACCTGGCGGCCTTTAATTGTTACCAAGTTCGAGCCTGGTTTGCTTGCTGCATTAACCAAGAGATGGTTAGCATTAACCAAGAGATGATGTTTGAGGCAAGGAATATGACTTTATTTGGAAAGTTGGTGGACCAAGAAGATGATAGAATAATGTCTCAAAATAATCATCCTGTCAGCGTCTGGATGCCAGTTTCTTTTATAGAACAGAGAAGGAGAGGAGTTGAGGAAGCAAAGACCATTATCTTGCAAATAACTCATGGAATGATCAGTCTCAGGGAGGGGATATGTTAATATCTTCAGGCAGAGGGGCAGGGTTCATGAGGCAGGTTGTTATGTATGATTATAAAAACAAAAGCAATGAAAAGTAAAGGTTAAAGTTGAAGAAACAGATCCATCATGGAGTCAAAATTGTTCAGTCCCTGCAACATAATCTGTTCCCCAGTCTAACATTTAGTCTTTTCAAAATGTAACCTAAATAGATTTATAAAGCATGTGAATTTTTGTATTAACATTTTTTTCATTCAACATAATTCTCTGGTGATTCATACAAATTATTCCTTATAGCAATAGTTTGCTCTTTTCATTGCTAAGTACTATTCCATGACACAGATGTATAACCATGTATTTATCCACCAACTGAAGGATATCTAAGTGGTTTCCAGTTTGGGGATTTTTTAATAAAGCCAACATGAAAATTTGTGTACAGATGTTTGTGTTCCCAAACATTTGTTTTTGTCTAGGATAACATGCTATCGAAGTAATGCTCAAAATTCTCCAAGCCAGACTTCGACAGTACCCTGAACTTCCAGATGTTCAAGCTGGATTTGGAAAGGCAGAGGAACCAGATATCAAATTGCCAACATCTGTTGGATCACCAATAAAACAAAAGAGTTCCAGAAAAACCTCTACTTCTGCTTTATTGACTATGCCAAATCCTTTGGCCTTGTGGATCACAACAAACTGTAGAAAATTCTTAAAGAGATGGGAACACCAGACCATTTGACCTGCCTCCTAAGAAATCTGTATGCAGATCAAGAAGACAGAGTTAGAACTGAATATGGAACAACAGACTGGTTCCAAATTGGGAAAGGAGTACGTCAAGGTTGTATATTGTCACCCTGCTAATTTAACTTATATGCAGGGTACATCATGAGGAATGCTGGGCTGGAAGAAGCACAAGCTGGAATCAAGATTGCCGGGAGAAATAACAATAACCTCAGATATGCAGATGACATCACCCTTGTGGCAGAAAGCCAAGAGGAAATAAGGAGCCTCTTGAGAAAAACGAAAGATGAGAGTGAAAAAGTTGGCTTAAAACTCAACATTCAAAAAACTAAGATCATGGCATCCAGTCAAGTCACTTCATGGCAAATAGATGGGGAAACAATGGAAACAGTGACAGACTTTATTTTCTTGGGTTCCAAAATCACTGCAGATGATGACTGCAGCCATGAAATTAAAAGACACTTACTCCTTGGAAAAAAAAACTATGACCAACCTAGGCAGCATATTAAAAAGCAGAGACATTACTTTGCCAACAAAGGTCCTTCTAGTCAAAGCTATTGTTTCTCAGGTAGTCTTGTATGGATTTGATAGTTGGACTATGAAGAAATCTGAGCGCTGAAGAATGGATGCTTTTGAACTGTGGTGTTGGAGAAGACTCTTGAGAGTCCTTGGACAGCAAGGAGATCAAACCAGTCCATCCTCAAGGAAATCAGTCCTGAATATTCATTAGAAGGACTGATGTTGAAGCTGAAACTCCAATACTTCAGCCACCTGGCGTGAAAAACTGACTCATTTGAAAAGACCCTGAGGCTGGAAAAGATTGAAGTCAGGAGGAGAAGGGGACAACAGAGGATGAGATGGTTGGATGGCATCATCAACTTGATGGACTTGAGTTTGAATAATGTCTGGGATTTGGTGATGCACAGGGAAGCCTGGCGTGCGGCGGTCCATGGAGTTGGAGTTGGACATGACTGAGTGACTTAATTGAAATGAATTGAGGATAAATGCCCAAGAGTACAACTACTGAATTGTTTTGTAATTGATATATAGTTTCATAACAAATGGTCAGGAAGATCCCCCTCCCAGAGAAGGAAATGGCTACCCACCCAAGTATTCTTGCCTGGGAAATCCCATGGACAGAGGAGCCTGACCAGTTCCAGTCCATGGGGTCACAAAGAGTCAGACACAACTGAGTGACTAACAATACTTCATAACAAATTGTCAAACTTTTCCAGAGTTACTGTAGCATTTCATGTTTCCAGAATGTATGAAAGATATTCTCCCACAATTTCTCCACATCCTCATCTTTATTTGGTGACTAAATTTTAGTCATTTAGGTAGCCACAGAGTGATATCTCACTGTAGTTTAAATCTGCATCTATCTAATAGCTACTGATGTTGAATATCTTTTCAGTACATTAACACATATATATGGAATATAGCAAGAGGATAACGATAACCCTGTATATGAGACAATAGCAGAGACTCGGATGTGTGGAACAGCCTTTCAGACTCTGTGGGAGAGGGTGAGGGTGGGATAATTTGGGAGAATGGATTGAAACATGTATATTATCATATGTGAAACGAATCTGATGTGGTTGGGGCTTCCCCACCTCAACACTCTGTGGATTTAAGAGGCTGTTCCTTTTGGAAGTGTATAAATTAGCCTGGGATAGAACCTGCACCCTGAATTTACTAATTAAGAAATGAGAAACCAGAACTATAAAGGTGGCATAGAAATACAAGAAACTATTCTTAAGTAATCTTTTAAAACTTTGAACAGAGTTACAGATTTTACCATTTGTTATAAACTGGTATATATAATTTAACCAGAACCATAAGAAAATTAGTATTGTGTGAATTTTGAAGCACTTTCAACATGTTGTAGGAATAATCTGGACTTTCTTGAGTTTTACACATTCATAAGTAAATGGTCTGTATTTCGTGCCTTTGTTGGTTTTCTGTGAGCTGTAGTTTCTGGGAAGTGAGCAGCTCTCATTCCTGTAACTTTTATAATCCAGTCATTCGTGTGCCTCCTTCATGAGGATTCAGTACAGCTGTGGTGCTGTTATCCCTCTGATAGGAACTCTAACTCGGTGTAAAACCCCAAAGTTCTGTAACTTATTATTTCATATTGTACTATATTTTATTTACAGTGTTGTGTTTGTTTCAGGTGTATAGCAAAGTGATACAGTCATATATATATATATGAATTAACAAAAGCAGTTCCTGTCTTTTGATGGGGTGCTCATGGTTTATAACATAAATGGCATTATTTTGAGAGAGGGATAACTTAGGTATGGCATTGAGTTTTTTTTTCTTTTTGCAGCCTGAGGCAGTTGTAAAACAACTTAATGTAGCTTTTTACAACTGTGTATTCTATAGTATTTTTTCATTTGGTGAAATTTTAACTGTTAATGTTTTTGGCATTGTGCTTTGTACCATTTATTAAATAAAAATTTTTAAAAAAGAATATCTTTTCATGTACTTATTTATCATCTGCACATTCCTCTTGGTGAAATATTTCTCTATACCTTTTTCTCATTTTCTAATTGGATCTTTTTTTTCACCATTGAATTTTGAAAGTTCCTTATATATTTTAGATACCAGTCTTCTTTCAGATATGTGGTTTATATATATATTTTTTCTTCCAGTTTGTATCTTTTTTTTTCACCCTTTTAGCAGTGTCTTTTACAGAGCACACATGTCGTTTTGTTTTCGATATGGTCCATTGTGTCTGTCAATCTTTACTTTTATGAAAGATTTTGATGTCAGTCTAAGAACTTTTTACCTGTCTACTGAAGATTTTTGCTTTTTTTATGTTTTATAATTTTACTTCTTACATTTAAATCTATATTCCATTTTGAGTTGACTTTTATGTAAGATAGGCTATTTAAGTCAAGATATAGTTTTTATTGCCTATAATCAGTCACCTTTTGTTGAAAGGCTACCTATCCTCCACTGAATTATTTTACTCCCTTTGTCAAAAACCAGTTCAGTTCAGTAGCTCAGTCGTGTCCGACTCTCCGCGACCCCATGAATCACAGCACGCCAGGCCTCCCTGTCCATCACCAACTCCCGGAGTTCACTCAAACTCATGTCCATCGAGTCGGTGATGCCATACAGCAATCTCATTCTCTGTCATCCCCTTCTCCTCCCGCCCCCAAACTTCCCCAGCATCAGAGTCTTTTCCAGTGAGTCAACTCATCGCATGAGGTGGCCAGAGTAATGGATGGAGTTTCAGCTTTAGCATCAGTCCTTCCAATGAACACCCAGGATTGATCTCCTTGAGAATGGACTGGTTGGATCTCCTTGCAGTCCAAGGGACTCTCAAGAGTCTTCTCCAACACCACAGTTCAAAAGCATCAATTCTTCGTCGATCAGCTTTCTTCACAGTCCAACTCTCACATCCATACATGACCATGGGAAAAACCATAGCCTTGACTAGACGTTGGACATCCTCAAATGAGTCTAATTCTAAGCTCTATTCCTCTGTGTGCCTATATCTCTGCCAATAGCACATTGTCAGATTATTAAGCATATTTTTGGGTGGAGTAATTGATCATACTCAATTCTTTTCAAGATGGTTTTAGATATTTTAACCTTGTATCTTTTCATATAAATTTTTGAATGTTTGCCTGTCTAAAAAAATCTTCACTTCAATTTATAGAAATTATATTAAATTTCACTGATACACATAGACTTTACTAAAAATGGAAAATGTTAAGTCAGTTAAGTCAGTTTGGCAAAATTAAGTCAGTTTGGCAAAATTTATATCTTTGCATGATGAGTCATCCAATCCACGAACATGATATATCTCTTCATTTATTTAGATGTTCTTTAATTTCTTTCATCATCATTTTGTATACTCAGGATATGAATCTTTGTGAATGTTTTCTTAAACTTATACCCAACTATTTCATTTTTCTTGGGTCATTTGTAGAACAACAGTTTTCTGTCTTTTAAAAATCCATTTTCTAGATGTTCATTGTTAGTTTATAGAAATGTAATTATTTTTCTTAACAAATTCAAATAGTAGTTTTAGGAGTTTATTTTACATAGCTTTATCTGAATAAGTTAATTTTTATAGGATTATATTAACTATGTATTAATAGAAAATATTTAGAAATATTCTCATTTACTGCACTCTTTTCAGAACTAACTCCTCATTTTTAATGCCACAATTATAGCTAGGAATCTAAAAGAGCAAACACTTTTCTATTTGTGATAATCATTTAATATTAATAAGCACTCTTATTTTTATCATTTAGATAAATGGGAATATTTTACTTACATCATGAATATGTGATTGTTTTGAACAACAAAAGTAGTAAAAATAACAACTATTTTCGGAAGAAGCTTTTAAAAAGTGCTACTTTAGCCACATTATTTTTACCTATTTCAGCACTCATGAAAGTCTGAGTTAAAATAGAGCCCCCATCAGCTATATCCCTCTGTGATACCATAAGCAAAGCTTCCCTGCTGCCCCCTGTTCAAAATGTAACAGGAAATGAACTTGTGTTAAGATTTGATTGATACCGAATACTGAAAGTAGGAAACTAGTCCTAACATACACTTAACGTAAATCAGTTAGATGGGGCCTCAAACGTTACAAACAGGAGGTAGTCTGAGAAAGCTGCTCATCCCCTATCAGGGAGAATTTCCTAATGTCTCCTGTGGATATAACCAAGACCAGGGGTTACACAGACAACTGAGCAAAGGACTCTCAAAAAAAATAGAATCCGAGCCTAACCAAGGGGGAATGCCCCATCTTCAAGGTAGAAAGCCTGTAAAATAAGTTTTCAATTTCTATGGAAGACTATCGCTTATGTCTCCTATTTTTTCTATATGAAAATACTTAATAGCCTATCACTGGCTCACAATTATATATTTTGTACGAATAGGAGCAGATAACGTATCATTAATTTGGGAGATTTCTGGATCAAGAGGAGATATAGCCAGTATATTATAGATCTACCACAAACAACAGTCCATCACTCAGGTATTCAGTTCAGTTCAGTTCAGTTCAGTCGCTCAGTGGTGTCCGACTCTTTGCGACCCCATGAATAACAGCACGCCAGGCCTCCCTGTCCATCACCAACTCCCAGAGTTCACTCAAACTCATGTCCATCGAGTTGGTGATACCATCCAGCCACCTCATTCTCTGTTGTCCCCTTCTCCTCCCACCCCCAATCCTTCCCAGCATCAGAGTCTTTTCCAGTGAGTCAACTCATCACATGAGGTGGCCAAAGTATTGGATGGAGTTTCAGCTTTAGCATCAGTCCTTCCAATGAACACCCAGGATTGATCTCCTTTGGAATGGACTGGTTGGATCTCCTTGCAGTCCAAGGGACTCAAGAGTCTTCTCCAGCACCACAGTTCAAAAGCATCAATTCTTCGGTGATCAGCTTTCTTCACAGTCCAACTCTCACATCCATAAATGACCACGGGAAAAACCATAGCCTTGACTAGACGGACCTTGGTTGGCAAAGTAATGTTCTGCTTTTTAATATACTATCTAGGTTGGTCATAACTTTCCTTCCAACGAGTAAGCGTCTTTTAATTTCATGGCTGCAATCAGCTCTGCAGTGATTTTGGAGACCAAAAAAATAAAGTCTGACACTGTTTCCACTGTTTTCCCATCTATTTCCCATGAAGTGATGGGATCAGATGCCATGATCTTTGTTTTCTGAATGTTGAGCTTCAAGCCAACCTTTTCACTCTCCTCTTTCACTTTCATCAAGAGGCTTTTGAGTTCCTCTTCCCTTTCTGCCATAAAGGTGGTGTCATCTGCATATCTGAGGTTATTGATATTTCTCCCGGCAATCTTGATTCCAGCTTGTGCTTCTTTCAGCCCAGCGTTCCTCATGATGTACTCTGCATAGAAGTTAAATAAGCAGGGTGACAATATACAACCTTGACCTACTCCTTTTCCTATTTGGAACCAGTCTGTTGTTCCATGTCCAGTTCTAACTGTCGCTTCCTGACCTGCATACAGGTTTCTCAAGAGGCAGATCAGGTGGTCTGGTTTATTTATTTTCCACAGTTTATTGTGATCCACACAGTCAAAGGCTTTGGCATAGTCAATGAAGCAGAAATAGATGTTTTTCTGGAACTCTCTTGCTTTCTCCATGATCCAGCTGCTGCTGCTGCTGCTGCTGAGTCACTTCAGTCGTGTCCGACTCTGTGTGACCCCATAGACGGAAGCCCACCAGGCTCCCCCGTCCCTGGGATTCTCCAGGCAAGAACACTGGAGTGGGTTGCCATTTCCTTCTCCACCATGATCCAGCAGATGTTAGCAATTTGATATCTGGTGCATCTGCCTTTTCTAAAACCTGCTTGAACATCTGGAAGTTCACGGTTCACATATTGCTGAAGCCTGGCTTGGAGAATTTTGAGCATAACTTTACTAGAGTGTGAGATGAGTGCAATTTTGCAGTAGTTTGAGCATTCTTTAGCATCGCAATCAGGTATATTAGACATAAATCTTGATGCTGTAATGTTGTGTGGCTTATAAGTTGTTTCTCAGACCACATTATTTATTGTTGTTGTGTGTATAGGAGGGAAAGTAGAGTATATAAAATATGTAGTGATCAGAGGGAAGATTTTGTTGGTCAATAGGAATTGTCAAAATATTCTAGGTTTTGTTATTGTTTTCTTTTCCAAGCACTTAATAGGATTGTGCTTAACACGCCCCCTTGATGTTAGGTATGGCTTTGGCCACTATAATAGAAGAAAAAAGTTATAGGTATCAATTTTCAGGCAGAAGCCTTAAAGCCAGTATTAACTATGTCTCCTTTAAAGTGTCATACAGATGTAGAAGAAAAGGAGTTTTCAGCATTTGGATTCTTGAGTGACTACAGTGGGAATAGACTGATTTGAATCTCTGTTGGACAAGGAGCTTGAGAAAGAAAAACTTGGTATTTCAAACCACTGAAATCTTAGAGGATTGTTTCTGCAGCATAAACCAGCCTATGTTGACTGATATACTCATTTCATAAAATGTCTTCTTTATTCTTAAATCATATAAAAAGAAAGAGAAACACTGTGTTAAAGTCTATATATGTGACAGAAATTTAATGAATTACAACTGGAATTTTTGTATATACTAGTTATAATTTTAAGTTATTTTTCAAATCTGAGAAAGAGTTACAAAGTCTCATAGGGCCAGGTTTTTACCAAAAATGGACAAGGTAGCACTTCATTGTACTGAATTGGCTGGCTAATGAGGTGTGGTAAAAGTTACATGTAAACCAGGAGACCAGAGACATGCAATTTCATTTTCATCTCTTAATCTTTAAGCAGAAAGATTAGCTTGACTTAGTTAAAAGTCTTAATTACTGGACAAAAAACAAAGGTTTTTTTTTTTTTTTTTTTTTTTTACATTTAAGAACATGTAGTAATTAGAAACAGGCAAAAGAAATCCTTTGTTAGTGAGCCTGTTAACATGTAATAAAGGCATAAAAAATACCAGACTAAGCAGAAATGTTAGCTATACTGATGGTAAAATGTGCTTCAAAATTCCCACAATCTGCTTATTACTTTAAGAGAATAAAACTTGCACTTGGAGCTTGGCACTGACTTTCCTACCACACGTTTTGCTACTAAAAACACCTTATGTCCAGTTTCTGATCAAATTAGCACAGATTTTAAATTAGTGCAGCGATTTAAGGCAATGAAGCAGAAATAAAACTAGACTCAAATATAGAAGGCCAAAGCAGAAAATAATATATACTACCTTCAAAATATTTAAGGTTTTCAATTATCTCACTAGTGATCCACCTGGAGATATTTTGGAATGCAGTTAACAAATCTGAATATTTTCTGGCAACTGAATAAAATCAATGAGATTCAGTTCAGTTCAGTCACTCAGTTGTGTCCAACTCTTTGTGACCCCAAGAATCGCAGCACGCCAGGCCTCCCTGTGCATCACCAACTCCAGGAATTTACCCAAACTCATGTCCATTGAGTCAGTGATGCCATCTAACCATCTCATCCTCTGTCGTCCCCTTATCTTCCCACCCTCAATCTTTCCCAGCATCAGATTCTTTTCAAATGAGTCAGCTCTTATCAGGTGGCCAAAGTAGTGGGGTTTCAGCTTCCACATCAGTCCTCCCAATGAACATCCAGGACTTATCTCCTTTAGAATGGACTGGTTGATTCTCCTTGCAGTCCAAGGGACTCTCAAGAGTCTTCTCCAACACCACAGTTCAAAAGCATCAATTCTTTGGCGCTCAGCTTTCTTTATGGTTCAATACTTACATTCATACATGACTACTGGAAAAACCATAGGCTTGAATAGATGGATGTTTGTTGGCAAAGTAATGTCTCTGATTTTTAATATGCTATCTAGGTTGGTCATAACTTTCCTTCCAAAGAGTAAGCATCTTTTAATTTCATGGCTGCAATCACCATCTGCAATGATTTTGGAGCCCCAAAAAAATAAAGTCTGACACTGTTTCCCCATCTATTTGCTATGAAGTGATGGGAACAGATGCCATGATCTTAGTTTTCTGAATGTTGAGCTTTAAGCCAACTTTTTCACTCTCCTCTTTCACTTTCAAGAAGAACTCTTCCGTTCTTCTTCACTTTCTGCCATATGGGTGGTATCACCTGCGTATTGAGGTTATTGATATTTCTCCTGGCAATCTTGATTCCAGCTTGTGCTTCATCCAGCCCAGCATTTAGCATGATGCACTCTACATATCTGACCATCCCTATGGAAAAGAAATGCAAAAAAGCGAAATGGCTGTCTGAGGAGGCCTTACAAATAGCTGTGAAAAGAAGAGAGGCGAAAAGCAAAGGAGAAAAGGAAAGATATAAGCATCTGAATGCAGAGTTCCAAAGAATAGCAAGGAGAGATAAGAAAGCCTTCCTCAGTGATCCATGCAAAGAAATAGAGGAAAACAACAGAATAGGAAAAACAAGAGATCTCTTCAAGAAAATTAGAGATTCCAAGGGAACATTTAATGCAAAGATGGGCTCGATAAAGGACAGAAATGGTATGGACCTAACAGAAGCAGAAGATATTAAGAAGAGGTGGCAAGAATACACAGAAGAACTGTACAAAAAAGATCTTCACGACCAAGATAGTCATGATAATGTGATCACTGGCCTAGAGCCAGACATCTTAGAATGTGAAGTCAAGTGGGCCTTAGAAAGCATCACTATGAACAAAGCTAGTGGAGGTGATGGAATTCCAGTTGAGCTATTTCAAATCTTGAAAGATGATGCTGTGAAAGTGCTGCACTCAATATGCCAGCAGATTTGGAAAACTCAGCAGTGGCCACAGGACTGGAAAAAGTCAGTCTTCATTCCAATCCCAAAGAAAGGCAATGCCAAAGAATGCTCAAACTACCGCACAATTGCACTCATCTCACATGCTAGTAAAGTCATGCTCAAAATTCTTCAAGCCAGGCTTCAGCAATATGTGAACCGTGAACCCCCAGATGTTCAAGCTGGTTTTAGAAAAGGCAGAGGAACCAGAGATCAAATGGCCAACATCTGCTGGATCATGGAGAAAGCAAGAGAGTTCCAGAAAAACATCTATTTCTGCTTCATTGACTATGCCAAAACCTTTGAGTGTGTGGATCACAATAAAATGGGGAAAATTCTAAAAGAGATGTGAAAACCAGACCACCTGACCTGCCTCTTGAGAAACCTGGATGCAAGTCAGGAAGCACCAGTCAGAACTGTACATGGAACAACAGAATGGTTCCAAATAGGAAAAGGAGTACGTCAAGGTTGTATATTGTCACCTTCCTTATTTAACTTCTATGCAGAGTACATCATGAGGAACACTGGGCTGGAAGAAGCACAAGCTGGAATCAAGATTGCCAGGAGAAATATCAATAACCTCAGATATGCAGATGACACTACCCTTATGGCAGAAAGTGAAGAGGAACTCAAAAGCCTCTTGATGAAAGTGAAAGAGGAGAGTGAAAATGTTGGCTTGAAGCTCAACATTCAGAAAACAAAGATCATGGCATCTGGTCCCATCACTTCATGGGAAATAGATGGAAAAACAGTGGAAACAGTGTCAGATTTTGTTTTTTTGGGCTCCAAAATCACTGCAGATGTTGATTGCAGCCATGAAATTAAAAGACGCTTGCTCCTTGGAAGGAAAGTTATGACCAACCTTGATAGTATATTAAAAAGCAGAGACATTACTTTGCCAACCAAGGTCCGTCTAGTCAAGGCTGTGGTTTTTCCCGTGGTCATGTATGGATGTGAGAGTTGGACCGTGAAAAAAGCTGATCGTCGAAGAATTGATCCTTTTGAACTGTGGTGTTTGAGAAGACTCTTGAGAGTCCTTTGGACTGCAAGGAGATCTAACCAGTCCATTCTAAAGGAGATCAATCCTGGGTGTTCATTGGAAGGACTGATGCTAAAGCTGAAACTGCAATACTTTGGCCACCTCACGCGACGAGTTGACTCACTGGAAAAGACTCTGATGCTGGGAAGGTTTGGGGGTGGGAGGAGAAGGGGACGACCGAGGATGAGATGGCTGGATGGCATCACCGACTCTGTGGACATGAGTTTGAGTGCACTCCAGGAGTTGGTGATGTACAGGGAGGCCTGGCCTGCTGTGATTCATGGGGTCGTGGAGAGTCGGACACGACTGAGCGACTGAACTGAACTTAACTGAACTGAACTCTGCATGTAAGTTAAATAAGCAGGGTGACAATATACAGCCATGACGTACTCCTTTTCCTATTTGGAACTAGTCTTTTGTTCCATGTCCAGTTCTAACTCTGGCTTCTTGACCTGCCTCCAGGTTTCTCAAGAGGCAGGTCAGGTGGCCTGGTATTCCCATCTCTTTCAGAATTTTCCCCAGTTTATTGTGATCCACACAGTCAACAGCTTTGGCATAGTCAGTGAAGCAGAAATAGATGTTTTTATTGAACTCTGTTGCTTTTTCAATGATCCAGGGGATGTTGACAATTTGATCTCTGGTTCCTCTGTCTTTTCTAAAACCAGCTTGAACATCTGGAAGTTCATGGTTCATATATTGCTGAAGTCTGGCTTGGAAAATTTTGAGCATGATTTTACTAGCCTGTGAGATGAGTGCGATTGTGCGGTAGTTTGAGCATTCTTTGACATTGGCTTTCTTTGGGATTGGAATGAAAACTGGCCTTTTCCAGTCCTGTGGCCACTGCTGAGTTTTTCCAAATTTGCTGACATATTGAGTGCAGCACTTTCACAGCATCATCTTTTAGGATTTGAAAGAGCTCAGCTGGAATTTCATCACCTCCACTAGCTTTGCGTTATGAAATTCATAATGGTATATTTATGTTTTCATATATACTACACATTTTGCTGAATCTACTAGTTAACTCTAAGAAATTAAGTGTTGAGATGATTTTTCACATTTGATACACCTACATAAGAAAATGGCAACACACTCAAATATTTTTGCCTGGAAAATTCCATGGACAGAGGAGTCTGGTGGGCTACAGTCAATGGAGTCACAAGAGTTGGACATGACTGAAAATGTACGCACATTAGGTACCTTTATTAAATAACTTTGGCAATTAAAGCTGAGTTTACCTAGAACTTTTGGGGTGAAATTCTGTACAGTTAGAGTGTTGCCTTTTTTTTTTTCTTATTGTGTGTGATTTAATTTTACATATGTCATTATTAATTTCCCAAATTATCAAACCATATCATACTGCTTTAGCAAACTTACTGTCCTTAAATTTTCTAGCATAGTCAACTCTTGTTGATGAGCAATAGAAACAAATTAACACCTTTATAGAAGATAGAGAACAGTTTGTCAACTAGACTTCAGGAAGCATATTGGATAAGTTGCTCCAATCCTATGATCTCCTGAAAGTGCAGGATTTAACTCCTTACACCATTTAGAATCCATAATCCACTATTTAACTACCATCCTTAGGTGGATTACAGTAATTGACTGTAGCATGTCACTTTTTTTGAAGAAGATATCAAGCTTTGGCATCTGCAAATTTTTCTTTAACCCAAAAACAGATTATTAAGTACATAAGACTTCTCTATATTTTTTACATATATGTGCCAGTGAGTGTCAAGTCACTTAAGTCATGTCCGACTCTTTGAGACCCTGTAGACAGACACCCTCCAGGCTCCTCTGTCCATGGGATTTTCCAGGGAAAAATCATAGAACGTGTTGCCATGCCCTCCTCCAGGGGTTTTTCCCGACTCAAGAATTGAACCCATGTCTCTTGGAGCTCCCACATTGGCAGGTGGGTTCTTTAGCACTAGTGCCGCTCAGGAAGCCCCATATACATCCTGAATATTCTGGAAATTCTCAAAACTGGACAATTTAATGACATAATCTTCTGTGTACCTAATGAAGGGGAAATAATAGTGATACAGTATGGACAAATGTCAGAAAGTTTCTCTCAGTTTTCATATGAGATCAAGAATTTGGCTGTGTGATTGTAGATGATAATGTTATAAACATCAAAGTTGCTAAGACTGCTGCTGCTGCTCAGGTCCTCACTCATGTCCAACTCTTTGTGACGCCATGGACTGTAGCCCACCAGACTCTTCTGTCCATGGGATTCTCTAGACAAAAATACTGGAGTGGGTTGCCATGTCATTTTCCAAATTTGCTAAGACTAGATCTTAATTATTCCCAGCATAAAAAAATAAATGATGATTATATGACACAATAGAAGTTTTAGCTAATGCTTCCACGGTAATCATATTGCAGTAGTAAAATGTATCAAATCAACATGTACACCTCAAACTTGCACAACTGTTTATTTCAATTATACCTTACCTCAGTAAAAAATTTTAAGGATTTGATTTTGATTCCATAAATTTTTTACTTCACACAAGAGATGTGTCTATGAGTGCATGCTAATTCTTAAGTTGTGTCCGACTATATCAAGTGCTAAATTTGCATTATAAGTTTGTATATATAGGAATGAAAATAGTGTATAATGCTGCTTAGTGACAGATATATAAATGTTCTTCCTGTCTTAAAATCAGGCAGGAGGTAAATTATTGTAGATCTTTATAAATACATATCAAGTACCCATTTCATTCTTCCATAATAATATCTAACATTAGCTGATCATTGACTATGTGCAGGGCAATGCAACTGCATAGATTTAAAATGTATGGAATAGGAGGAAGTCCAGAGATGGCATTAATGAACTTGGCATTTGAGGATTGCCTGGTGTCCTCTGCTGATTTCTGAGAAGAGCTGTAAATTCCTGCAACTTATGTAAGCTGGGCTTCAACCTTCTCCTGAGAGCTTGCTGATTCCAGAAAGCACTGTTTTCCTTTTTGTCTTGTCTCTTCCCATAGGAACAGAGGTGAAGTTTTGCAGGAAGTCCAGAATTTCTGCTTGAGATTAGCTGCAGCAGTTTTCAATGTGCCTTGCTTTTCCATAAAGGGTGTGCATTTATATATACAACTAAATACTGTTCATCCATAAAAAAAAAGAATGAAATTTTGCCATTGCACCAGCATAGATGAATTTGGAGGATATTGTGTCAAGTGAAATAAGTCAGGCAGAGAAAGACAGATATTGTGTGACATCACTTATATGTGGGATCTAAAGAATTATGACATTATTGAATATAATAGAAAAGTAAGCAGACTCTTATATATAGAGAACAAAATACTTGTTACCAGTGGGGTGAGGAAAAGGGAGAGGGGGAAAATAGAGGTAAGAGATTAAGAAGTACAAACTATTTCATATAAAATAAATGTTACAGAGGCATATTGACAATGCAAGGAATAGAGTCAATACTTTATAATAAATATAAATGAAGTATGAAGTTTAAATAGTGTGAACTCTGGGCTTCCCTGGTGGCTCAGTGGTAAAGAATTTGTCTGCCAATGTAAGAGACCTGGGTTTGACCCCTGTATTGAGAAGATCCCCTGAAGAAGGAAATGGAAACCAACTCCAATATTCTTGCCTGGGAAATCCCATTGACAGAGGAGCTTGGTGGGTTATAGTCCATGGAGTTGCAAATAGTCAGACACTGCTTAGTAACTAAACAACAATTATGAATTGCTATGTTTACACCTGTGGCATATAATATTGAACATCAAATATATCTCAATTAAAAAAAAGTATGCTTTGACTTCCACCTAATTCTGTATCCTCATTTCATGACACTTTTCTCCTTTATACCTAACAATATATGCCTTCCTTTTTGTGAACCTCCTGATATCATAAGCAAATTAGGATGATTTCACTGTGTGTATTTTCACAGATGGTATGTCATGTGGCCTTTTAAGAAGATTCAAACTTTTACTACTATTTTTGAGTGCTTATGTTATCCTCTCTTCTTGAATGTGGACTACAATTAGAATTGCTTCTAGTAAATAGAATAAAACAAAAAGGGATGGGATGCCACTCTGAGATTAGGCTATGGAAGTCTGTGACTTCCATTGTGATCGCAAACTTTATTGATTGCCTTCTTGACTTGCATGGTTTGGCAAAGTGAGATGTCGTGTCAGAGAAGCTACACATGGCCAGAACCTGAGAGCAGTCTCTGACTAGCTGCCAGTGAGGAAGTCACATTCTCAGTCTGGTGAGGTACTGAACTATGCTAGTAACCACTGTGAGCTTGCAAGTGAGCCCCACGTGAGCCTTGAGGTGAGATTATAGCCCTAGTTAACACCATGACTGCAGTCTTGTCATGGAACAGAAAGCAAATGACTGAGCTAGATCATGCACAGAAACTGATGCACAGATAATAAATGTGTATTATTTTAAGCCACTAAGTTTGGGTGTAATTTATTATCCAGAATAGGTAACTAATATAATAGAAGTTTCTCCTTGTGAAGTAGGTGTCAGCCTAATTACCGAATCATCAGGAATTTTATCATTGACAACTCAATCTAAGATCAGTGTCCCACCATCACTAGCAAATTACTCAGTTTATTTTATTGCTACAGACACACACACACACACACACACACACATTCACTCTCATGACTATCTTAAGGCAAAACTGCTAGCTGTCATATCTCTTCTCTCCTGTTTTCTCATTACTTCCTGTCATGTGAATGATCAATCACTAATAAAAAAAAAAGAAAAAAACACCACAATTTCCAGCTTCCCTTGAAGTTTAGTCATGCCCATAATAGGCTCTGTCTCCTGAGATTAAGTAAATATGGAATGTCCAAATTCCAACAGATATGCTTCTTCCCACCTTTTGCCATTCTCCTGAATGTGGATGTGATGGCTTGAGCTGCATATTGGACGCTGAGAATGAGGTTTACACAGACAGCTGAAAGTAACTCAGCCTCATTCCATTATAATCACCAAACCAGCCCTGAACCACCTATCTAGACACATAAGGGGGACACAGACGCCCTTGTTTAAGCCACTCTTATTGGAGTTCCTGTTATACCAAGGCAACCCTAAATCAAGTGGTATATACTTACTAGATTGAGTTTGCTTATTATTTGATTATAGACCCTCTTCATTCTCCTTGTTATTTAAATTCCATCCATAAAAACTCCGTGATGGATGGTCATTTTCCTATCTCCAATTTTCATTGGTCCATCTTTCGTGACTAGAATAGTATTTGACATGTGACAAGCATTCAATAAACACTTTCAAAATAAATGTATATGAATGGTCATTGAGATGGATTAGAATGTTTGCTATTACAAAGTTGTAGCAATAAATACTCTTGTATTCACATGGGTGCTCGGTTGCTTAGTCATGTCTGACTCTTTGCAACCCCATGAGCTGCACCCCGCCCATCTCCTCTGTCCATGGGATTTCCCAGGCAAGAATACTGGAGTGGGTTGCCATTTCCTTCTCCAGGGGATCTTCCAAACCCAGGGATCAAACCCAGGTCTCCTGCCTTGCAGGCAGATGCTTTACCCTCTGAACCACCAGGGAAGCCCTCTTTATACACATCTTTGTGCAATTATGAGTATTTGTTCTAAGAGGGACACCAAGAGGTAGAATTGCTGGGTGGAAGAATATGTACATTGCATTTAATAGTAACTGCCAAATTGCCTTTCCAGAAAATCTCTACCAATTTATACTTTAATCCACAGTTTATCTTAGGAACTGTTTTCCTATTCTTTTGCCAAGAGTGGATATTGCAAATCAGCTTTGGTTTTGCCAATCTGATGCATGAGATAAATGTCTTTGTAATTTATAGTTTGCTACAAAAAGATTGTTTTTCTGCAAGTCCACTCAGATTCTTATATTTAATGCATCGAGATTCTCTGGAAGGGATACACAGTATGCAATGTTTCCCAAAGTAACCATGGCAGTTTTTTTCTTTTCTTTTTTAGATGATCTCAAGACACAGGAGTTCAGCATAGTAACACTCTCAGAAATGTTAGCTTGGACTTAAATGGTGGCCAGGATGCAGTGTACAGTTTCTCTCTAAGCTTTATGGAGGATAAGTTGAATAGATTTGGAACTTTCCATCAAAGAAACCCACTGAGAGATGATACAGTTCAGTTCAGTTCAGTTCAGTCGCTCAGTCGTGTCCGACTCTCCGCGACCCCATGAATCAAAGCACGCCAGGCCTCCCTGTCCATCACCAACTCCCGGAGTACACTCAAACTCATGTTCACAGAGTCGGAGATGCCATCCAGCCATCTCATTCTCCGTCGTCCCCTTCTCCTCCCGCCCCCAACCTTTCCCAGCATCAGAGTCTTTTCCAAGAGTTAATTATCTTCAGATTTTAATTTAGTGGGAATGACCTTGAGTTCATAACTAAGCAATTACATTAAGCAGTATAACTCTTGGTTAAGATAATGGGTTTCTCTGAGGAAGAGGAATACTCATTATGGACACAAGAGGAAAAGCTTAGTCCTGTTTATTCTGTGCACTTAAAGAGTTCTGGGTGGATTGACCACCTGACATGGTTTACCATGGAGTGAGGGTTTTCCTAGGATCTTGATTTTTCAGCACTGAAACCAGAAAATGCTGGGCAAACCTGGATGAGGTGGTCATTGTATTTCAGACTTCATTTTCTGAGCTGGTTTATTTTTTGTAAAGTCATGTCTTTAGAAGAATACTTACTGCAGAAATGCCTCACACTTTTGCATATAAACATTTTTTATGTGATAAAATATATATAACATAAATTGTATTATCTTTTTTTAAATTTTACTTTATATTGGAGTATATACTTAATTTGGACTTCCCAGGTGGCTCAGTAGGTAAAGAATCCACTTGCAATGCAAGACCTGCAGGAGATGCAGTTTTAGTCCCTGAGTCGTGAAGATCCCCTGGAGGAGGGCATGGCAACTCACTTTTTTTGCCTGGAGAATCTCATGGACAGAGGAGCTTGGCAGGCTACAGTCCATAGGATTGCAAAGAGTTAGACATGACAAGCGACTGAGCACACTCATAGCACAGTTAATTTATTTTTTTTTTTGATAATTAATTTATTTTTTATTGGAGGCAAATTATTTTACAATATTATATTGGTTGGTTTTGCCATACATTGACATGAATTCGCCCCGGGTTTACATAAGTTCCCCCTCCTGAACCCCCCTCCCACCTCCCCCCTCCCTTTATCCTCCCTCTGGGTCATCGCCGCATCCCAGCCCCGAGCATCCTATAACATGCATTGACCCTGAACTAGTGATTCGTTTCATATATGACAACATACGTGTTTCAGTGCCATTCTCCCAAATTATCCCACCCTCACCCTCTCCCATAGAGTCCCAAAGACTGTTCTATACATCTGTGTCTCTTTTGCTGTCTCGTATACAGGGTTATCATTTGCATCTTTCTAAATTCCATATATATGCGTTAGTATACTGTATTGGTGTTTTTCTTTCTGGCTTACTTCACTCTGTATAATAGGCTCCAGTTTCATCCACCTCATTAGAACTGATTCAAATGTATTCTTTTTAATGGCTGAATAATACTCCATTGTGTATATGTACCAAAGCTTTCTTATCCATTCGTCTCCAGGTGGACATCTAGGTTGCTTCCATGTCCTGGCTATTATAAACAGTGCTGCAATGAACATTGGAGTACATGTGTCTCTTTCAATTCTGGTTTCCTCGGTGTGTATGCCCAGGAGTGCGATTGCTGGATCATATGGCAGTTCTATTTCCATTTTTTTGAGGAATCTCCACACTGTTCTCCATAGTGGCTGTACTAGTTTGCATTCCCACCAACAGTGTAAGAGGGTTCCTTTCTCTCCACATCCTCTCCAGCATTTATTGCATGTAGACTTTTGGATAGCAGCCATTCTGACTGGTGTGAAATGGTATCTCATTGTGGTTTTGATTTGCATCTCTCTGATTATGAGGGATGTTGAGCATTTTTTCATGTGTTTGTTAGCCATCTTTATGTCTTCTTTGGAGAAATGTCTGTTTACTTCTTTGGCCCATTTATTGATTGGGTCATTTATTTTTCTGGAATTGAGCTGCAGGAGCTGCTTGTATATTTTGGAGATTAATCCTTTATCAGTTGCTTCATTTGCTATTATTTTCTCCCATTCTGAAGGCTGTTTTTTCACCTTACTTATAGTTTCCTTTGCTGTGCAGAAGCTTTTGATTTTAATTAGGTCCCATTTGTTTATTTTTGCTTTTATTTCCAATATTCTGGGAGGTGGGTCATGGAGGATCCTGCTGTGATTTATGTCGGAGAGTGTTTTGCCTATGTTCTCCTCTAGGAGTTTTATAGTTTCTGGTCTTACATTTAGCTCTCTAATCCATTTTGAATTTATTTTTGTGTATGGTGTTAGGAAGTGTTCTAGTTTCATTCTTTTATAGGTGGCTGACCAGTTTTCCCAGCACCACTTGTTAAAGAGACTGTTTTTTCTCCATTTTATATTCTTGCCTCCTTTGTCAAAGATGAGGTGTCCATAGGTGCGTGGATTCATCTCTGGGCTTTCTATTTTGTTCCATTGATCTATATTTCTGTCTTTATGCCAGTACCATACTGTCTTGATGATTGTGGCTTTGTAGTAGAGCCTGAAGTCTGGCAGGTTAATTCCCCCAGTTCCATTTTTCTTCCTCAAGATTGCTTTGGCTATTCGAGGTTTTTTGTACTTCCATATAAATTGTGAGATTATTTGTTCCAGTTCTGTGAAAAATATCATTGGTAGCTTGATAGGGATTGCATTGAATGTATAAATTACTTTGGGTAGTATACTCATTTTTACAATATTTATTCTTCCAATCCATGAACATGGTATATTTCTCCATCTATTAGTGTCCTCTTTGATTGCTTTCAGTAGTGTTTTATAGTTTTCTATGTACAAGTCTTTTGTTTCCTTAGGTAGATATATTCCTAAGTATTTAATTCTTTTTGTTGCAACAGTGAATGGAATAGTTTCCTTAATTTCTCTTTCTATTTTCTCATTATTAGTGTATAGGAATGCAAGGGATTTCTGTGTGTTGATTTTATATCCTGCAACGTTACTGTAATCATTGATTAGCTCTAGTAGTTTTCTGGTAGAGTCTCTAGGGTTTTCTGTGTAGAGGATCATGTCATCAGCGAACAGTGAAAGTTTTACTTCTTCTTTTCCAATTTGGATTCCTTTAATGTCTTTTTCTGCTCTGATTGCTGTGGCCAAAACTTCCAGAACTATGTTGAAGAGTAGTGGTGAGAGTGGGCACCCTTGTCTTGTTCCTGACTTTAGGGGAAATGCTTTCAGTTTTTCACCATTGAGGATAATGTTTGCTGTGGGTTTGTCATATATAGCTTTTATTATGTTGAGGTATGTCCCTTCTATTCCCACTTTCTGGAGGGTTTTTATCATAAATGGATGTTGAATTTTGTCGAAGGCTTTCTCTGCATCTATTGAGATAATCATATGATTTTTATTTTTCAGTTTGTTAATGTGGTATATTACGTTGATTGATTTGCGGATATTGAAGAATCCTTGCATTCCTGGGATAAAGCCCACTTGGTCATGATGTATGATCTTCTTGATATGTTGTTGGATTCTGATTGCTAGAATTTTGTTAAGGATTTTTGCATCTATGTTCATCAGTGATATTGGCCTGTAGTTTTCTTTTTTTGTGGGATCTTTACCAGGTTTTGGGATTAGGGTGATGGTGGCCTCATAGAATGAGTTTGGAAGTTTCCCTTCCTCAGCAATTTTCTGGAAGAGTTTGAGTAGAATAGGTGTTAGCTCTTCTCTAAATTTTTGGTAGAATTCGGCTGTGAAGCCGTCTGGACCCGGGCTTTTGTTTGCTGGAAGATTCTTGATTACAGCCTCTAGTTCCGTGCTTGTGATGGGTCTGTTCAGATTTTCTATTTCTTCCTGGTTCAGTTTTGGAAAGTTGTACTTTTCTAGGAATTTGTCCATTTCTTCCAGGTTATTCATTTTATTGCCATATAATTGCTGATAGTATTCTCTAATAATCAGCACAGTTAATTTAAAATGCTGTGTTAGTTACAGGTATACAGAAAGTGACTTAGTTATATATATTCATATATTTATTCTTTAATATATTCTTTTCCCATATAGGTTATTACAGATATTGAGTATAGTTCCCCGTGATACACAGTAGGTTGTTACCAATTACCTAATTTACGTACAGTAGTGTGTGAATGTTAATCCCAAACTCCTAATTTATCCCTCCCCTCCATCTTTTCCCTTCGGTAACCATAAATTTGTTTTCTAAGTCTGTGAGTCTGTTTCGTAAATACGTTCACTTGTATCATTTTTTTTAGATTCCACATATAAGTGATATCAGAAGACATTTGTCTTCCTCTGTCTGACTTAACCTTTTGACATGCAGCTTATGTTAAAACATAATCATTCCAGTTATCTCTTCCTGCATTAAAAACTAGCCCAAAACTTTATGGCTTATCACAATAGTTATTATATCTTATCTCATGATTTTTGTGGATCATGATTTGAATAGGGCTCGACTGAGGAATTACTCTCTTCCAACTTGCATTAACTCAAGTCTTTTACAAAGCAACTGTTAAGAAATGAGTCTAGACATGCTTGTGATTGCTTGGGGAAATACCTGTGAAAGATAAAGGGGAGGGAGTGAGAATAGATAGGAAAAGACTCAAACAGCGAGGCAGGTTTGACACCAATAAAAGAGATGGGGAAGGAAAAAAGATAGGAAAGGAAGACTCTTGGATTGCAGTGTTGGTGTGAGGGAAGGAGAGTTAGGCTGTAAGTTGTTCAGTCTCTGAGTCATACTGTTCATGGGGTTCTTGCTGCAAGAATACTGGAGTGGTTTCTCCAGTTGACCACATTTTGTCAGAACTCTTCACTATGACCCATTCGTCTTGGGGTCCCTGCACAGCATGGCTCATAGCATCATTGAGTTACACAAGCCCCTTCACCATGACAAGGCTGTGATACATGCAGAGGAGGCTGTGGATTAACTGTGAAAATTTTATATCCTTCTGTAATGAAATTCCATGGTAGACTAAGTATACTC
This sequence comes from Moschus berezovskii, assembly GCF_049115385.1. Taxonomy (NCBI): domain Eukaryota; kingdom Metazoa; phylum Chordata; class Mammalia; order Artiodactyla; family Moschidae; genus Moschus; species Moschus berezovskii. The sequence continues at coordinate 35,377,794 of NC_142483.1, read as the reverse complement.
AGTCATTGAGTAAGAGAAGGTGTTGAGTAGAAGGGTGACTTTGGAACAGCTGAATCAGGAGGGGTGAGTCTGAATCATATATATCCCTTGCAGCCATTATCATGAAGATGTAAGCAGTGCATTTTCATGGCTGTCACATAGCCAAGAATGTCGTGTTTTTCAGTAGATATATGGTGAGCTTCCCTAATGACTCAGTTAATAAAGAATCCACCTGCAATGCAGAAGACCCAGGTTCAGTCCCTGGGTAAGGGGAAAATCCCCTGGAAAAGAAAATGGCAACCCACGCCAGTATTCTTCCCTGGAAAATCCCATGAACAGAGGAACCTGGTGGGCAACAGTCCATGGAGTCACAGAGAGTCAGACATAACTTAGTGACTAAACCACCACACTGGGTCAGTCTCAATGACCCAAAATAGCTTTGCACACGTGCTGATGGTATGACCTAGTGTCTGGAGTGTCCACTGGGGCACCTTTCCAGAATGATGGTCTCCAGGTAGTGTGAACTCTGATATGATGGCTCAGGCAGTGCATTTCAGTAAACAAGGAATAGATGCATAGCCTTTTATTAGGTTAGGTAGCTCTGGAGATACACAGAGTCTCTTCTGCTATCCTCTGTCGGTTTAAACAGTCACAAGTCCTCCTGAGTTCAAGGGGTGGGGACAAAGGTTCCATTTCTCATGGGAAGAATAGCAAAACATTTGTAACCATGTTTTAAAACAAGCCACATGACCTAATTTCTTTTATTTCTCAGCTGGCACACACTCTACCCATTCTTATTATCCCTAAGAGGGAATTAATTTAACTGTTAAGGAAGTTCATTCTTCAAAATCAGATAGACATGAAGTTAAATCCAAGGTCTTTGACCTTAGTTTAGCTTCCCTTTGCTTTGCCATAAATGCTCAAATGAAATGGACATAATAATAATATTTAACTCAGTCATTATGAAGAGTAAATGAGACAATGCATGTAAGTTCCTGGCAGGCAATAAGCTCTCAATAAATGCTTGTTAGTACTTGTGTATCTTTCCCATTTTTTATACTGTAGCACTGCCAATTCCATTGTTCTGGGAAATATAATTTTGAGTGTTTCCTGCTGCCTGAGAAGTGATTTTGTGAGTAAAATTCATGTATTGCCCCTTAGGGTTTTAGACTTTTAGATCTAAAAGAGACACATAACAATCAATTAAAGTTAACATTCCACCAACATTTATTGAGCAGCTATCTGGGCTTATCTTAGGAGGTAGGAAAGTGAAAGAAGCGGAAGGAAAAGTCACTTAATCATGTCCAACTCTTTGCAACCCCATGGACTGTAACCCACCAGGCTCCTCTGTCCATGGGAATCTCTAGGTAAGGATACTGGAGTGGTTTGCCATGCCCTCCTCCAGGGGATCTTCCCAACCCAGGGATCAAAGGCACCTCTCTTTTGTCTTCTGCACTGTCAGGCAGGTTCTTTACCACTAGGGTCCCCTGGGAAGCCCCAGGGAAGTCTAGGATGAGACTGCAAATGGAAGAGAAAACAAGGCACAAAGATGCACACGTTGCTTTTGTAGTACTGTAAATGGACTATAGGCAGCAGTGCAGCCCACCTCTCCCCTCCCTTCGAGCCTTAGCCCCCGTATCCCCAGCAGGCTGGCTGTGCTTCCCATGCCCAGGTGTATGACTCTGGCCACTTTGTGGATGCCCCGGGTCAGGCTCCCTGTGGATGTGGGGAAAGAGGACCAAGTTTTGTGCTGGTAGCAGCTGAGTACCTCAGGCGGGGAGTTGTGCCAGCTACCACAGAAAAAAGGTCTGGCCAGGCCCTGTGACCAGATGGCTGGCCGCTGGCCCAGCTGATTTTTCTCTCGATTTAATTTCTGGGCTGAATGTTACTGTTCCCCAAGGTGATCTGGGGACTGTAAATTTTGAGCCTTGTTGGTGAATTTGAAAAGTACTGTGTAAATAGATCTGATGAAATGCAAGGCATTCTTAAGTCACAGACACAGTAAGTGCTTTATAACACCACCTCATTTAATCTTCCCAGTGCATTTCTGAGGTTGGGCTGTGATAAGTAGTCTACAGATGAGAAAGCTGAGATTTTGCTACATGAAGTGAAAAATTAGACAATCAAGGTTTGACATTTTTAAATGGACCCATGGCAACAATGTGAATGTTTTATCCCTTAATAAAATAGAATTCGATGAGTAGGCTTTTCTGTCCTTTAGAATTTAGGTGGTCAATAAAAGTATATAATAAAAAACCTATCTGCCATAACTGGCACTGATGTTGGATCACCCATAAAAATATCACTTAACATATGGGATCATATCATGGGTAGATATATACACAAATATTTTTAATATAAAAATGTGTTCTTTTATTCATTAATCGTTTGCTGCAACGCCAGTGCTTTTTGTTTGCCGAGTATAGGTCTACCGACAAGTTCCCCACTGCCTTTTTACTCATTTGAAAAATTCTCAGGAAGCATCATCTAAGATCACCAGCTTCAGTTTCCTTACAAAGTGAGGTCTTTTGTGTTTTTATCATTGTTTGCCCGAATTATTTAAAACTATCCTATACCTAACTCTAACAATAATTTTTGAGCAAGATACCTTTTCTGATTTATTTCATAGGACGTACATTATTTCCTCAGTCTTAAAAATATTTTAATAAAACTGAAAGCTTATTATTCAACTCATGTAGTAGTCTGAATAGCAAACGTGGCAACTGTGAGTAAGCACTTCCCTGGGGAACCTGAAATGCATCAGTGTCCCCAAAGACAGGCAGAGGGCAAGTGCCAGCTCACCTGTAGCGTTCCTTAAACATAAGGGGTTGGAGCAGAGAGGGTCTGCCTCTGACTATTTACTTATCAGTAAGATCACATTTGTTTCTATTGACTTCTATATCACTTGATCTGTTTTGGCTTTTCTTTACTATGTTCCTAGACTAGCCCTTTCCTAACAATTATAGAAATGAGTGGAAATACTTTTCTAAATGGAAACAAAACACACAATGAACTTCTTGTTAAAAAAAAAAAATCAGTAAACACACATACAGAAAGAGTCACATGTCTGTCCAGATTTCTTTGGGAATTACTCAAAAATGTAAGGTGTGATTTCTCTCTCAGAGTTGTTCAATAGGACACTCTGTGACAATGGAAATGTTCATCATGGGCCATTTCTGTTTGGTTGGGTTGCTTTTCTCTTACTGATTCGTATGATTGCTTTATATATTCTATAGTGAAAGTTTCCAGTACATAATCAAAAGATATCTGTGATTGCTGAATACTCTTATGTATGGCTAGTACAACCTGAGGAGCTACATTTTGCATTTGATTTAATTTTAATTAATTTAAATTAAATTGAAATAGCTATACCTGATTCATGGCTGTCATACTGCCCAGCACAGACCTGTAGCTATTACTCCAGTATTTCCTCAAGTACAGAGCTAATTTATATGGCTTGCTTCAAAACTAAATGAAGAGATTACAAAGGTAAATAAGGATATTTTAATGTTATCCTGAGCGATTTCCTCTTAGTTTGATTGAAAGAGAAACTGTAATGTGATTACATGTCTGCACACAAATATATGCTAGCTGTATAATACATTACTTTTTAGATAATTTTTTTCTTTTCCTGAGATTTAGTTTAAACCTCATTTATGATTGAGTCAAGAAAGTCAGAGTGCAAATGTCTTGCCTCTAAGGTATAAACTAATTCACATGTGCAATGATATGCAAATCTATGTAACTATCCGTATTTGTACTACATTTCATGAATTGAGCATTTGATAAAGAGTAAATATGCAAAAAATGCAAATATAAGAACAGATTGGCCAGTGGTCATGTTCAACATGTAATGATCACTGCAAAGCTACTTGGGTTTAGGAAAGCTATCAAATCATGTCCACTTTGATTTCTGAGTCTACCAGAAATCTACTGGTAGACTGGTAGCTACCAGTCTTCCCCACTGCATTCAGGTGCTAGAATCTTCACTGGCCTGTAAATTGTATCATTCTAACTTAGAAATTATGTTTCATAGACCAGTGCATATCCTATTTTAGAGTCAGCATCTTCCTATCAGTCTAGGTCCAATGGACTGAAAGTTTTGTGATAGAAATCCTTAATGAAGGATTACTCACTGGGAAAAAAAAAATTGTTTTCATGTTCTTTCACTATTGACCCGCTACTCAGTTTGAAAGTATTAGTCATTCAGTCATGTCCGACTCTTTGCGACCCCATGGACTATAGCCAGCAGTGATGACTCTGTCCATAGAATTTTTCTGGCAAGAATATTGGAGTGGGTTTCCATTCCCTGCTCCAGGGGATCTTCCAGACCCAGGGATTGAACCTGGGTCTCCTGCATTGCAGGCAGATTCTTTACCATCTGAGACATCAGGGAAGCTTGATAAATTTTATTCAGTTATGTTAGGCCAATTAACATCACACAAGAGAATAAACCACTTAAATTCAGCATCTTCTCTCTTATGGAAACTTCACAGAAAAAATGTTCTTTGTTGAAAAACCAGGAATGGTAATTTCTTCATTAGAGCAAAATGATACTGTGCATTAAAGTAGAATGAAATAAAGTGCTCAATCAGGGAAACGGAGCATTGTGATCTGTGAGGCTGATGAACATGAAGAAATTGGAATTGTGATCTAGATTTATGAATCAAGAGTTCCCAGAGGAAGTGACATGTAGAGAAGCTGCTTTCCTCAAGAGATGTCAACAAGTGTTTGGATTAATTTGTTTTGACAGTTTCTTGTCACTAACAGCTCCTCCTTGGCAGGAAAAACAGTTGACCTCTGCCAAACCTTTGTGTCTTTCTCTTGCACTCCACCCTCCTTTTATGCAAAGTAAAATGAGGCTGCTTCAATTTTATAGGGATTACTAGTCATCCAGCATTTGAGGAACTAAAATAAAGTCCATAAAATGAATTTCATTTTTTAAAAAGAGCATCCTTAATGTCCTTGAAGTCTGTGTGGATAAATTTTAACACTCTTTGGTTAGAGTCTTTTAAACTTATAGTGTTGAAATGCCCATTTCGCAGATTGCAAATGTGTCTCATGGTTGAGTCCAGTGCACAAAGAACTATTATGAGTATCAGATTATCTTAAAAATATTTTTTCTTGGTCTTTATTGTAAGACCTAGTCACAAATATTGAAGTAAGGATTTTATAAATATACATTAAAAAGTCAACCCCTTTTCAGTTAAAAATTTTACTAAAATGTAATCAATGTAAAGTTCTATATTTATGGAAAAATTTATTAGGATTGGACAGAAACTTCTGAATTATCTGAGTCAAATTTCAACTCCTCCCCAAAGTCAGTGGAATGAAAATATTACTTATGAACAGTGAATGGCAAAGAGCAGTGTCAAGAAAGAGTAAATGGTCAAAAGGCTAAAACTTGAATATTTAACAAATTCTATAATGAACAAATAGTAAATCTAGAATCAATTTTCACTCTACTATGGCAGATAAGGCACTTGCCTTCCTAAACCAAAATAATACATTAATATGATACAAAATTAACTAAAGCAATAGGCAAAACTATCATGATATTATTTTACAGGATGCTTTGGCTATAAGTAATACACAAAACATTCAAATGTTGGGGAAAAATAAAGGGATGTATTATCTTAAAATTGTGTGCTTACCCAAGTCCAAATATAGGTCAGTTCCAGGCATGATGTTCCATCTGTATTCTTCAGGTTTTTCTTGAATCTCTCCTCCTTCTTGTTCTGGCTTCATCTTCTGGTTGGTAGCAAGATGATCACAGCATTTCTTGGCATCACATACAGGGAGAATATCACTAACAGTCAGGAGGGGCTTTGCACTTCAGTGATCACCACTGTTCGTGTCATATTGTACACATGTGCAAGAATGATCTTAGTTTATGAACCCGGAATTGAAATTACTGAATTGGAGTGTACATAAGATATTAATTTCCTACACACACCCATTTTTTTAACACACGAAAATTAATATGGATCAACTTATATTTCTACTAGCAGAGAATAAGAGTTCCTATCTCTTCCTAGGCTTCAGATCAGTTCAGTTCAGTAGCTCAGTCCGACTCTTTGCCACCCCATGAATCGCAGCACACACCTAATATTGTGAGATTGCTCAATAATCTAATGTTCCCATTAAATCTTTTATATATTCCTCTCTGATTTTTGTGAAGTTGCACATCTTATATATTTGCTGGAACTTTTTCAGTCATTATAGCCTGTGCATTCTGTTGTTTATGATGGTGTTTTTGAATCAAAGAGTTTATAGATTTAATGGTAGCCTGTTTCAACCTCCAGTATAGAATGGAATCCAGTTTATATAAGTACAATATATATATATATTCCATATATTTTATGGAATACATTTTATATAAGTCCATCAGCCACCATCTATTTATTTATTTAAAATGTTTTATTTTGTATTGGGATACAGCCAATTAACAAACAATGTTATAATAGTTTCAGGTGACCAGGGAAGGGACTCAGCTATCCATATACATGTATCCATTGTCCCCCAAGTCACCATCTATTTAAATACTACCAATTAGATCATCTTTGCTGTCACTTTGTGAATATATTTTGATACTGGAGAATTATAAACTCTAGCAAATAGTCCTGTAAAATGTTTGTAATTAGTATTCCCCAATGTTTAAAATTCCTATATTTTCATAATCACATACTGGTAAGGTTTTTTAAGCAATTTGTTTTCTTCTTATAGTTTGAATGCATATTTTAATGTGCTTTCAATTTGTGCATTTAATAAGCTAATTCTAAATATGATGCCACCAAGGACTCATATTTAGGAAGTTTCCATTTGTTCAAAAGCAAGATTGCTACAGAATGGCCTTTTTCCATTTTTAGTATATCTTATTTTTTGTTATAACTTACAAATAGTATATTAAAGAAAGGAACTCTGTGGTACTTGATTGCAAGCCGACTGCACACATACATATGTTGGTGTGTTGATTGGGACATTTTTAGTTGTATTTAACAAAGTCCACTAGAATCAATTTAAAGAAAACAGAAATACTATATCATTTTATATATCACATAAACATAAAATAACAGGAATGCATCAGTAATGAAGAAATGAACTGAAACAAAGGATTCAAATACTGAAAAAACATTCATCCTGTCTTTCATACCTGTTCTTTTTCTTGAATCTGCTTTATGTTCCTTCCTGATGTCACACTGCCATTCACTGTTTCCCAGGCCGTATGTTGGAAATAAAGGTCTTAAGACATCCTGAATTTTCCTGTTTCTCGACCCCCTACCTGGAGGGTAATTGAATTGGCCTTTTACATTTTTCATCTCCCAGGGAAGAACCATCGTGAACTCATCTTGGATTAGCTGCCCACTCCAAGTCAATAGACTGTACACAGTATGGTTAAGACATGTAATATTGACATGGCTAATTTGGCTGTACCAATATGATTTGAAGGGTACAAATCTCAGAAGTTAGAATGGAATTGGGCTTGAAAAATCAGTGTAATAGATGCTCACTACAATATCCATTATATTGAAATGCTCACTACAGCTAGTGACTGTTGCTTAATATTTTATTAAACACCTACTTTGCAGTCAGTTTGGACTTGACTTTTGGATAAGATGACTGAACTTTGAGGCCACATATATGTCCTGCAGTTAGAAGAAAAGTATCATTGTATAGTTTCTATCATGTGCCAGACAATGTAACAGACTCTTTCTATATTATCTCCTTCGATATAACAATCCTAAAAGGCCAGCATGGTGTGGCAACTGTGAAGCCACACCGCTCAGATTGCACTTCAAGAGAACCCACTGCAGGAAGCATTGTTCTTCAACAGCTTCTAGCTGCCACCTCTTTGAACGTGTCCCTGTGTTGACCCCCGGCCGTGCTTTCCCGGGGCTGCTTGCTCCTAGCCAAGGATTCGGAACACTGGAAGTAAGCCATCTCTGCCCTCTGCAGGAGTCTTCTAGTGGGCAAGTTGGCATGAGTGTTCTCCCTTGGCTGCAAGACCTTTTTAGTCTTTGGTTGTTGTCTGAGGCTTTCCATACCCAACTCCCTTCCCTTTCTCCTTTCCCACGTGCCAAACCTTGCCTGCAGTGCAAAAGCCTGCCACCTTTTGCTCCATGTTCTTTTAGCCTGCACAAATGTCTTCCTCAATAAATACCTTGAGTAGTTTACCTTATCTTGGTGTCCATTTCCTAAAGGAATTAAAGTAACCCTTCCTCATTTTTCAGACAAAAAACCAATGCATAGAAAAGCTAAATAAATTTCCCAAAGTCACATATTAATTGTTCAGTTCAGTTCAGTCACTCAGTCGTGTCCGACTCTTTGAGACCCCATGAATCACAGCACGCCAGGCCTCCCTGTCCATCACCAACTCCCGGAGTTCACTCAAACTCATGTCCATTGAGTTGGTGATGCCATCCAGCCATCTCATTCTCTGTCATCCCCGTCTCCTCCCACCCCCAATCCTTCCCAGCATCAGAGTCTTTTCCAGTGAGTCAACTCATCGCATGAGATGGCCAAAGTATTGCAGTTTCAGCTTTAGCATCAGTCCTTCCAAAGAACACCCAGGATTGATCTCCTTTAGAACAGACTGGTTGGATCTCCTTGCCGTACAAGGGACTCTCAAGAGTCTTCTCCAGCACCACAATTCAAAAGCATCAATTCTTCATCGATCAGCTTTCTTCACAGTCCAACTCTTACATCCATACATGACCATGGGAAAAATCAAAGCCTTGACTAGACGGACCTTTTTTGGCAAAGTAATGTCTCTGCTTTTAGGTTGATCATAACTATGCTATCTAGGTTGATCATAACTTTCCTTCCAAGGAGTAAGTGTCTTTTAATTTCATGGCTGCAGTCAGCATCTGCAGTGATTTTGGAGCCCAAAAAAATAAAGTCTGACACTGTTTCCACTGTTTCTCCATCTATTTCCCATGAAGTGATGGGACCAGATGTCATGATCTTTGTTTTCTGAATGTTGAGCTTCAAGCCAACCTTTTCACTCTCCTCTTTCACTTTCATCAAGAGTAAAAGGGAAATGTCAAAATCAAATATAGATCTTTCTTACATGAAAATCCAGATTCTTTCTGCTTCATCATACGCTTTTCATAAGTTTTATAAGAGTGATATTATTAATTTAATGTGTGAGACATTCAAAATAATGATGACATGTAAAAAGCAATGTATAATTTTTATTATTATTTTGATTTTTGCCTTTGTTCATGTGCTGTAAGACATTTGGAAAGCAGCTCAGCATAGCAACTTATAGGATAGCTGTATGATGAATTGTGAACATGACCTAAATTGTTTCTTTCCTGTATCCCTTCTCCCGGCCCCTGCAATGTGATACTATACCTCTTTTCATTAAGAAGTGATACTATTTTCTACCCTTGAATCCAGATTGGTCTCGTGACTTTTTTGGCCAATGAGATATTAGTAAAAAATGATAGAAACTGAGGTTTAAAAAGAACATTTGTACACTGGGGATTACCTTTTTGTGGCTCTGAAAACTTTCCACCACCATGTGAACAAGTCCAGGCAAATCTGCCTGAGGAGAAAAGAACATATGGAATAGAGTAGAGTTGTTGAAGCAGAGAACTGCTCCTAGCGCACAATCCCCTCTTGACCTAACTTCCCCCATCTCCCCTGGCAGCTCACATACATGATAATAGTTAAGACCAGCAGCCAATCCCTATATGATTACAACTAAATGGCTGAGTCACAGAATTAAAAACTAAATAAATGGTGTTCTCCAAGCCACTTAATTTTGGAGTAGTTGTTATGTAGCAAAATTTAACTGTTATCCAATTGTAGCTATAGGAAGGAGAATACTTGTAGTGCACACTCTTAATTGTCTACTCAATGGGTGTTCCTTCCCTCTTTCCTATTATCATTACACTAATGGTCTTCAGGTTTTGGCTACACATGGAAAGCAGTGACAGGTTTCATTTTCTTAGTCTCCAAAATCACTGTGACTGCAGCCATGAAATTAAAAGATGCTTGCTCTTTGCAAGGAAAGCTATGACAAATCTAGACAGCATATTAAAAATAGAGACATGAGTTTTCCCATAAAGGTGTGTATAGTCAAAGCTATGGTTTTTCCAGTAGTCATATATGGATGTGAGAGTTGGACCATAAATTAGGCTGAGTACCAAAGAACTGATGCTTTTGAGTTGTGGTGCTGAAGAAGACTCTCGATAGTACTTTGGACAGAGAGGAGATCAAATCAGTCACTCCTAAAGGAAATCAATGCTGAATATTTATTGGAAGGACTGATACTGAACCACAGCCACAGTATTTTGGCCACCTGATGCGAAGAGCTGACTCATTGGAAAAGAAGCTGATGTTGGGAAAGATTGAGGGCAGAAGGAGAAGTGGGTGACAGAGGATGAGATGGCTGGATGGCATTATCAACATAATGCACATGAGTTTTAGCAAACTCTAGAAGATAGCAAAAGACAGGGAAGCCTGGCATGCTGCAGTCCATGGAGTCACAAGAGTCAGACACACTTAGCCACTGAATAACAACAAGCTTATGAAGCCTCTTTCCGGTGCCCACTGGTTAAATATTGATTGGTATAAGCCATTCTTAGTAATTCTGTTTATATTGCTATTGACTAGGCAGCAAATATAACACTGACAATTGAGTCATCTGGGAATTCTATTGCTGGACATTTCCAGATACAAGGAAGGAACATGCCACATTCTGACTTTGAATACTACTTTGTGATAATGTGATGCCTGGTGTGCTGGCAGCTTCCTTGAGGGCATGAGGTGAAAGTCAAGAGAAACAGAGAAGTTGGTATAGATACCTGATATCACCGAGTCGCTGAAGTAATCAACCCTCGAATTGCCTACTCAAGATTTTCTGTTTCGTGAAATAATCTATTTCTTACTCTTTAAGACATATTAGTTGTATTTTCCTCTTAACTTTTTCTGTAACTTGATGACATCCAATTTGATACAGTGGTTAAATTTAAGCTTCTTAGAAATTCAATTCAAATTCTTACAAATTCAGTACAAAAATTCAATATTGTATACATATTAGTATACATATATATTAATATATGTATATTCGTGCCAGGAGATGAAATCTATCCACTAATAAACTTCACCTTTCAGAGTTTCTGTTCCCTTCTTTCCTCCTCTTCTCCAAACTTTTACCAAGCTTTATAAACATACTCAACAAGAAAAGCAGCATCTCAGTCCATGCAAAGAGAATGTTCTCCAATTTTTCCAAGTATTGCTGTATATTTCAATTTTAAAAACACAGCTGATTCCTTTAAAATGAACTTATTTAAATTAGAAAATTCTGTGCCACAAAATTAAATAATGAAAAGAGAACCTAACATAATATATTTGATCCTTGAGAGAGTGATCTTATCCCTTCAGAGAAGGTCAGAAACCATCGCCCCAAAATACCATCTTCAAGATTCCTCCTGAAATTAGACAACTAAGTAGAGAAGCACAACATGGATTTCTGTTTGTTTGTTTGTGTTTCTAGTGTAAAGCACTATCCACTAGCATGCATGGTTGGCTCATAGCTCTCCAATAAAACCCCTTTGTTCTCAAGTGTGTTCATAAATTGTCCTGCCACATCCAGTGTCTCATCTGGCTTTCTCAAAGCAAGTGTGCATGTTGCTGCTTTCTTATTTCCATGCAGCCCAGAAAGTGTCTTGCTGTAAGAAGGAAAAGAATGTTGTTGGAAAGCAGCTGACATTAAGAGTAAGTTTGAATAATGGCAACTTTCTAAGTCTGATGAGAGTGCTACAGTTGAAGCCTGCAGTTATTTACATCTCCAAAAATTAAATGATTTGCAAAATGGCCTCCATTCACCCTGGTATCCAGGATGTTGCAGGAATGTTTCTAAACTGTAATTTGAAGGGTGATGGTCTGAGAGCAATGTTAATGGAGATTTGTACTCTGGAAAACATTAATAGGAGGCATTTTGACACCCTATGTTTCCTCTTTGGGAATGGCAGTGTCAATTATGGACTCCTCAGGTAATCTCATCTGCCAACGGAGAGGATGCTGGCTCAGAAGGGAGACAGCTTATCCATCCATCAGCTGCTGCTGCTGCTGCTAATTCGCTTCAGTCGTGTCCGACTCTGTGCGACACCATAGATGGCAGCCGACCAGGCTCTGCCGTCCCTGGGGTTCTCCAGGCAAGAACACTGGAGTGGGTTGCCATTTCCTTCTCCGATGTGTGAAAGTGAAAAGTGAAAGTGAAGTCGCTCAGTCGTGTCTGACTAGTAGCGACCCCATGGACTGCAGCACACCAGGCTCCTCTATCCATGAAATTTTCTAGGCAAGAGTACTGGAGTGGCTTAGTCATTTATACTTGCAGTTCACCAGCACAGTAGGGTCTGAGTCTTTATGATCAGAACTCCTGCCAAAGACAAATGAGTCACAAAGGGCAAAGGATTTGATGACAATAGATCTCAAATCATCTCTTAGGATCTCTTTCACATATCCTTTGGTACCCATGGTGTCATCAAATACTTTAAGGACAGAAACGTAAGTTTGGATATATTATTTTTTTAATTTAGTAAAGTAAAAAACCTGGGTGTTTTTATACAATGATCTCAACCCTCAGAAAATATCAGAAACATATCTTACGGCAAAATCACAGATCATGTTGGCCCTGCTGCCTGTAGTGTTCTCAATAGTTAGTACATTTTACCATTCACTTCCAAACTTCCAGCCACTTCTCTTAGGACTGAATCCATGGCACATTTTTCAACTTTATGTCTCACTTGTTAAACCTTCATGCCTGTACATGCACACATACTCCTTTCCTCCACGCTGCTTCTTTAGCTCTTGTAATTTGCCATTTTCCTGCCCTTTGAGAAAAGGAATAAATTATCTTTCTTCCCCACCATCTGCTTATACCTTCTCATCCATTTCTTCCTATAAGAAAAACAATTTCATCCACAAAGCTTGTATTTGTTTCTACGAATTTATTTATTTGCTAGCATTTGCTAAGATACATATAGATACAGAAATTTCATCTAAAACAAAATAGATACTTAATAAACATTAGCTATTTTTGATTTCTTTTATCTTCCATGTTATGTGTCCTGTGTTCTTAGTTGCAACCGTTCCGTCGCTCAGTCATGTCCGACTCTTTGCGACCCCGTGGACTGTAGCCTACCAGGCTTCTCCGTCCATGGGATTCTCCAGGCAGGAATACTGGAGTGGGTTACTGTTTCCTTCTCCGGGGGATCTTCCCGACCCAGGGATCGAACCCAGGTCTCCCGCATTGGAGGCAGATGCTTTAACCTCTGAGCCACCAGGGAAAGTATGTCTGAAAGGTGTCTGCCAACACCTCTTATCCCTGGATGTCTGGCTACTCTCTCCAAGCGGTGAGATCTATTTCCCCTGTCCTTACCTTCTTGATAGGCCCAGAATCTATTGGCTGATCAACAGAATGTGGCCATAGAAGTGTTGTGAGACTTCTAGGTCTAAGATGGAAACTTTGACTTTTACCCTCTTGGGACCCACCTACTATGTGAAAGGTTTGCAGAGTTATTATAAGCATGAAAAGCAAGCGAGCGAGAGAAATTCCACACCAGCCACTCCAACTGAGGCACGAGACATGTGAGTGAACCATCTTAGATGTTCCAGCCACAGCCAACTTTTAGCTAAATGCAACTGTGTAAGTAACTCACAACCCTATCTCTGCACAGATGCTCTATTTCCACAAGCCTGGCACAAATAGTGTACTTCTAAGCCAGCAAATGATAATTGATTTTTTAAAGCCCCACTAAGTTCTGGGAAAGCTAGATATACAGCAATACAAATAATTGAGATGTCTACAATGTACACTAGGAAAACACAGAGGGAGGGCATCATGAATTCATGAAACCCCTAATGCCTAGATCAACATCATGCCAACAGTCATTATTAAAATCTTAAAATGGATCAAAAATGCTTCTTCAGTTACAGTTCAGTTGTTCAGTCATGTCTGACTCTTTGCGACCCCATGGACTGCAGCACACCAGGCCTCCCTGTCCATCACCAACTCCCAGAGTTTACCCAAACTCATGTACATGAGTCGGTGATGCCATCCAACATTCTCATCCTCTGTTGTCCCCTTCTCGACTTGCCCTCAATCTTTCTCAGCATCAGCGTCTTTTCAAATGAGTCAGTTCTTCGCATTAGATAGCCAAAGTATTAGAGTTTCAGCTTCAACATGAGTCCTTCCAATGAACACCCAGGACAGATCTCCTTTAGGATGGACTGGTTGGATCTCCTTGCAATCCAAGAGACTCTCAAGAGTCTTCTCAGGCACCACAGTTCAAAAGCTTCAATTCTTGAACCCTCAGCTTTCTTTGTAGTTCAACTCTCACATCCATACATGACTACTGGAAAAAACATAGCTTTGACTAGATGGACCTTTGTTGGCAAAGTAATGTCTCTGCCTCTTAATATGCTGTCTAGGTTGGTCATAACTTTCCTTCCAAGGAGTAAGCGTGTTTTAATTTCATGGCTGCAGTCACCAACTGCAGTGATTTTGGAGCCCCAAAAAATAAAGTCAGCCACTGTTTCCCCAACTATGCCATGAAGTGATGGGACCAGATGCCATGATCTTAGTTTTCTTAATGTTGAGTTTTAAGACAAGTTTTCAACTCTCCTCTTTCACTCTCACCAAGAGGCTTTTTAGTTCCTCTTCACTTTCTGCCCTAAGGGTTCAGTTCAGTTCAGTCACTCAGTCGTGTCCGACTCTTTGCGACCCCATGAATCACAGTACACCAGGCCTCCCTGTCCATCACCAACTCCCGGAGTACACTCAAACTCATGTCCATTGAGTTGGTGACGCCATCCAGCCATCTAATTCTCGGTCACCCCCTTCTCCTCCCGCCCCCAATCCTTCCCAACATCAGAGTCTTTTCCAGTGAGTCAACTCGTCGCATGAGGTGGCCAAAGTATTGCAGTTTCAGCTTTAGCATCAGTCCTTCCAATGAACACCCAGGATTGATCTCCTTTAGAATGAACTGGTTGGATCTCCTCGCAGTACAAGGGACTCTCAAGAGTCTTCTCCAACACCACAGTTCAAAAGCATCAATTCTTCAGCGATCAGCTTTCTTCACAGTCCAACTCTCACATCCATACATGACTACTGGAAAAACCATAGCCTTGACTAGACAGACCTTGGTTGGCAAAGTAATGTATCTGTTTTTTAATATATTATCTACGTTGGTCATAACTTTCCTTCCAAGGAGTAAGCCTCTTTTAATTTCATGGCTGCAATCAGCATCTGCAGTGATTTTGGAGCCCCAAAAAATAAAGTCTGACACTGTTTCCACTGTTTTCCCATCTATTTCCCATGAAGTGATGGGACCAGATGCCATGATCTTCGTTTTCTGAATGTTGAGCTTCAAGCCAACCTTTTCACTCTCCTCTTTCTCTTTCATCAAGAGGCTTTTGAGTTCCTCTTCACTTTCTGCCATAAGGGTGGTGTCATCTGCATATTTGAGGTTATTGATATTTCTCCCAGCAATCTTGATTCCAGCTTGTGCTTCATCCAGCCCAGCATTCCTCATGATGTACTCTGAATATAAGTTAAATAAGCAGGGTGACAATATACAGCCTTGACATATTCCTTTTCCTATTTGAAACCAATCTCTTGTTCCATGTCCAGTTCTAACTGTTGCTTCCTGACCTGCATACAGATTTCTCAGGAGGCAGGTCAGGTGGTCTGGTATTCCCATCTCTTTAAGAATTTTCCATAGTTTGTTGTGATCCATACACTCAAAGGCTTTGGCATAGTCAAGAAAGCAGAAGTAGATATTTTTCTGGAACTTCTTGCCTTCTTTGATGATCCAGTGGATATTGGCAATTTGATCTCTGGTGCCTCTGCCTTTTCTAAAACCAGCTTGAACATCTGGAAGTTCATGGTTCACGTATTGTTGAAGCCTGGCTTGGAGATTTTTGAGCATGACTTTACTAGCATGTGAAATGACTGCAATTGTGCGGTAGTTTGAGCATTCTTTGGCATTGCCTTTCCTTGAGATTGGAATGAAAACCGACCTTTTCCAGTCCTGTAGCCACTGCTGAGTTTTCCAAATTTGCTGGCATTTTGAGTGCAGCACTTTCACAGCATCATCTTTTAGGATTTGAAATAGCTCAACTGGAATTCCATCACCTCCACTAGCTTTGTTTGTAGTGATGCTTTCTAAGGCCCACTTGACTTCGCATTCCAGGATGTCTGGCTCTAGGTGAGTAATCACACCATCGTGATTATCTGGGTCATAAAGATCTTTTTTGTACAGTTTTATATGTACAGTTTTCTTTTTGTACAGTTTTCTTCCCACCTCTTCTTAATATCTTCTGCTTTTGTTAGGTCCATACCATTTCTGTCCTTTATTGATCCTATCTTTGCATGAAATGTTCCCTTGGTATCTCTAATTTTCTTGAAGAGATCTCTAGTCTTTCCCATTCTATTATTTTCCTCTATTTCTTTGCATTGATCACAGAGGAAGGCTTTCTTATCTCTCCTTGCTATTCTTTGGGACTCAGCATTCAAATGGGTATATCTATCCTTTTCTCCTTGGCTTTTCACTTCTCTTCTTTTCACAGCTATTTGTAAGGCCTTCTCAGACAAGCATTTTGCCTTTTTGCATTTCTTTTTCATTGGGATGGTCTTGATCACTGTCTCCTGTACAATATCACGAACCTCCACCTATAGTTCATCAGGCACCCTGTCTATCAGATCTAGTCCCTTAAATCCATTTCTCACTTCCACTGTATATTCATAAGGGATTTGATTTAGGAAATACCTTACTGGTCTAGTGATTTTCCCCACTTTCTTCAATTTAAGTTTGAATTTGGCAATAAGGAGTTCATGATCTGAGCCACAGTCAGCTCCCCGTCTTGTTTTTGCTGACTGTATACAGCTTCTCCATCTTTGGCTGCAAAGAATATAATCAATCTGATTTCGGTGTTGACCATCTGGTGATGCCCATGTGTAGAGTCTTCTCTTGTGTTGTTGGAAGAGGGTGTTTGCTATGACCAGTGTGTTCTCTTGGCAAAACTCTATTAGCCTTTGCCCTGCTTCATTCTGTACTCCAAGGCCAAATTTGCCTGTGACTCCAGGTGTTTCTTGATTTCCTACTTTTGCATTCCAGCCCCCTATAATGAAAAGGACATCTTTTTTGGGTGTTAGTTCTAAAAGGTCTTGTAGATCTTCATAGAACCATTCAACTTCAACTTCTTTGCATTATTGGTCGGGGCATAGACTTGGATTACCATGATAATGAGTGGTTTGCCTTGGAAATGAAGAGAGATCATTCTGTCATTTTTGAGATTGCATCCAAGTACTGCATTTTGGACTCTTTTGTTGACTATGATGGCTACTCCATTTCTTCTAAGGGATTCCTGCCCATAGTAGTAGATATAATGGTCATCTGAGTTAAAATCACCCATTCCAGTCCATTTTAGTTTACTGATTCCTAGAATGTTACCATTCACTCTTGCCATCTCCTGTTTGACCACTTCTAATTTGCCTTGATTCATGGACCTAACATTTCAGGTTCCTATGCAATATTGATCTTTACAGCATCAGACCTTGCTTCTATCACCAGTCCCATCCACAGTTGGCTGTTGTTTTTGCTTTGGCTCCATCACTTAATTCTTTCTGGAGTTATTTCTCTACTGATCTCAGGTAGCATATTGGGCACCACCGACCTGGGGGAGTTCATCTTTCAGTGTCCTATCTTTTTGCCTTTTCATACTGTTCATGGGGTTCTCAAGGCAAGAATACTGAAGTGGTTTGCCATTCCCTGCTCCAGTGGACCACATTTTGTCAGAACTCTCCACCATGACCCGTCCGTCTTGGGTTACCCTACACAGCACGGCTTAGTTTCATTGAGTTAAACAAGGCTGTGGTCCATGTGATCAGATTGGCCAGTTGTCTGCCCTCTGATGCCTTCTCTCAGCACCTACTGTCTTACTGGGGCTTCTCTTACCTTGGACGTGGGGTATCTCTTCACGGCTGCTCTAGCAAAGTGCAGTTGCTGGTCCTTACCTTGGAAGTGGGGTATTTCCTCATGGCCGCTGCTTGTGACCTTGGACATGGGGTATCTCCTCTCCACCACCCCAGCACAGCACAGCCACTGCTCGCTGCCCCAGTGCCACACAGCTTCTTGGCTACATACAAATCATGCTCCCCTCGTGTCCATAGGGTCACTAAGTGTTGGACATGACTGAACAACTTCACTTTCACTTTTCACTTTCCTGCATTGGAGAAGGGAATGGCAACCCACTCCAGTGTTCCTGCCTGGAGAGTCCCAGGGATGTAGGAGCCTGGTGGGCTGCCATCTATGGTGTCGCACAGAGTCAGACACGACTGAATTGACCTAGCAGCAGCAGCAGCAGCAGCAGTGTGTCATTCAGGTGATCTCTTCAAACCTGAGTGATGGCACTGCAGATATCCTTGGGACTTCTTCTCAACTGGCATCTCACTTGTACGCCATCAAAAGCTGCTCTGAAATGCATATTTTCTAACCTGATTTCAAGCTCAGTGCTCATCATTCTGTCCAAAGGGTGTTCTTCTGGATATTTTTTTTGTGTTAATCCAAAAACGTGGCCTCATCTGCTTTAATCTTTAATGTTTCAAAGGAAATATGAAAGAATCCATAACTATGGACAAACACTCTTTCAACAATCAGAAAATAAAGGGATGTGGAAATCATTTTCCCTAGACATCTCCGTCCATATAACATTGCAGGATCCAGTCTTGATGGCATTAACAACTTCCAGCTAATGTTGAGGGTTCTTCTGGATGTATGAGCTCT